>NC_087210.1:67631607-67666607 GCF_015104395.2 Macrobrachium nipponense
CCGTTATTACAAGACGGTTGAGCGAGATACAGGCCAGCAGGTAAGCAGTTTGGAGGGCAGTTGTGACTTGCTCTCAGGCATCGAATGTCTCATGGCAGGTTTCTGCCTTAGTCCGAACGACGATAACTGCATCTTCAGTGGTATGAAAATGCTTTGCAATAACCTCATCGTCCGGGGATGTCTTTATTGCCAAATCCTACAGAAGCTTGAATTGTAAATGGTTTGTGCAAGGACAGGTTTGGCAATCTTAATAACTAGCATTTTGCCCTTCAACTAAGGAATAGGGATGTTAAGATGCTGGTCATTTCGATCGATTCTCTGCGAGTCTTTGTTGTTTAGGATTAAGCTGATCTTATGGCAGCACGGGCTCTTGCTCATAGAGCAGCCTGTAAACTGAGAGGCACGACAGTAAAATGAAGAGAGCTGAGCGGTAAAGCAAGATAAAAGAGATGCATGTGATGAATGACATGTAGCAGTCAAAAAAAGACATAAATTCACTGGAAAGAATCTAGATGAGCTATTCCTGAAAAAGGAGAGAGAAAGCAATATCAACACACAAAAAAGGGAATGATTCAGCTCGCACATGAACACCTCTCCTCGTCCGGATTCCATAAGCGAACGCCGGTTGCTCAGGATGAGAGCTGAGGGCGCTTAACACAACGAGAGAGAGAGAGAGAGAGAGAGAGAGAGAGAGAGAGAGAGAGAGAGAGAGCCCTGGATGGGAACTGCAGGCTTTCCAGTATTTGTGATATTCCTGCATTAAAAAAAAAAAAAAATTCCCATATTTGGAGGAGAAGAGAGAAGAAAGACAAGAAACTGCACAAAACCTTTTCCTATACATTTTTACGGGCTGTATTCTTGCTAATAGCCGCAGCAGTCTTTGACTCATTCTTTCGTATACCTTTGCTTCAGAGCGTCACTAAAAGTTGTCTCAAGTTATTTTCCCCTATGCTATGCACAAGGCTTCTTTTATACTGATTAGGTCAATCACTGAGGAAATGACTTGTGCAGTTTTGCTACTTTCCATTATCAAGTTTCCTTGGCCCGTTGATCCATTCATCCCCGAAATGTAACGGAATAATCTGGAGGCTCAACTGGTAAATGACACTGGAAGTGACCCTTGATTAATCGTTAATCTCTCCCTGATCACATGGACGTTCGGGGTAGCGTGCTAATTTTAGCCATTTGTTGGTCTTCCTCTATGACAGGCCAAGAGCCCTGTGACTACTTTGTTGACATTCTCATTAGGACAATTTGCCCGTTTAATTCCTTAATGGTTTTCTACTTTAAAAGATTCGTAGAGGATCTGTCAGAAAAAATGCCGAAAGTGGAATGTCAGTTGGAGGATAAAGTATATGATCATAAATATACGAGCGAGATGTTTCTAAAGTGGGTGGCTAAAATCAGAACAGATTAGATTAGATGCCTAAATCGTCACACCTCGCAGCCATATTGACAGATCATGATGCTCTCGTTTAAGCACAATTAACCTGTTTATTAATGATAGAACTCTTGATTGCATAATATTTGAAGAGTGAGGAAAATCTATGAAATATAACTTTGTATCAGCTATTTGAGCTGTCATAAAACGACGAAAAAGTCCAATGAACCTTAATTACAACAGAACTGGTTGCTGATTCCTTAGGATCAAAGACGAAAACTTCCATTGCGCTGACATCCCTCAGCGTTGCCGTAAATTGAAGGATGCACATTTTTATTGCGTGTGAAGAAAACTTTTATCTAAAAGCTTCGGTAGAAAGTTTAGTTTGGAGTTCACGGAACGCTGGCCCTTCTGTTACAGTTCTTTACTAAAGCATTGTTGTGTTTCTAATTTATTTATTTATTTACCTATTTATTTATTTATTTATTTATTTATTTATTTATTTATTTAATTAATTAATTAATTAATTAATTAATTAAATTTGTTTGTTTGTTTGTTTGTTTGTTTGTTTGTTTGTTTGTTTGTTTGTTTATTTATTTATTTATTTATTTATTTATTTATTTATTTATTTATTTATTTATTTATTTATTTATTTATTTATTTATTTATTTGTTTATTTATTCATTTACTGATTTATTTGGTTATTTTGAAGGAATGGGAATCCTCTTCCCTAATGTCTATGACGTGCTACGAAACTTTATTTATTTATTTTTTAAGTTTTTTATTTATTTATTTATTTGTCAATGTTTATTTGTTTGCTTATTTATTTGGTTATTTTGAAGGAATGGGAATCCTCCCCCTAATGTCTACGACTTGCTACGAAACGTAACTAAACGCTTCCATTGTAGTTTAAGACGAACAATTCAAATGAACTTAGTAGGGGTTGGCTTAGTTGGGTAAAGTGCTCCTCAAAACTCTCATTTGCTCATATGTTCAAAACATTCAGTAATCATAAAACTCCCTTGCTTTATGTTTCTATTATGAATAAATGTTGATAATCACTGTTAAAAAATTATTTATTGTGAGCGCCAGTTACGCATTTGCCACTTCGCTCGATAATGGAAAAACGTCTAACAATAGAAAAATGTCATCATTATGAATCCATCAAAAGTTCTTTAAACAACAGATGAAAAATAGGTATTCAGATATTAATTGCAAATTAATATCTTACTTCATTGAATAGTCTTTTAATTCCTACATCAAAGTAAGAAGAATTGTGGCTCTAAAGATACCAGCTGACGATTCATTATTGTAAATTTGTATCTTCTACAATAAAGACAAATATTTTTTCTAAGAATAATAACGGGGTACTTTGTTTCAATATTTCCTATTGAATATTATCCCTCGAAACTTGAGAGATAAGGCCACACAAAATTCGGAACCAGCTTTTCATTCTTTTATTCTTTTATGTTTTACTTGTTTCTATTGTAAGCCTTGTCAGTGGACGCTTGAAAAAGTTTTCCTTTATCTATATGCATCCATTATTTTTAAGAAACTCACTTTTGACAATATTTGACTTACAAACCTTCCACTAAAACCAATTCGAACTCAGACATTTTCGGTTACTGTATTTTTCCCCCCTTTTAATATTTTCCGATATCGAAATATGTTCCCTGTCAATAAAAGGAGACTTTTTCTCTAGTTTTTCTGTTTGTCACCAAGATCCTTATGGAGATATCCTCACTTTTGGGGGGAAAGATTAAAATACTTTATCTCTTGAGAGAGCAATTCTCTATTTGTATATTTGAGTGTCGATTTATCAATCTATTTGCCATTCCATTTGCGATCACTCGCTGTGAAATATAAGAAAAAAAACCTAAAACCTAGTTTTCCGAGTCCACGACCCAGTCATTTTTCCCGTTAACATCCGATTGCCCGAAAAAGGTTGATAGCAGGAGATGACATACTTCCGTTTCCCAGCTTCTTTCTGCGCACAAGGTACGGAATTGCAGGCTGCTGGCCACATTTTTTTTTTCTGAGGGCAAAGTGTTCTCTCTCTCTCTCTCTCTCTCTCTCTCTCTCTCTCTCTCTCTCTCACACACACACACTCACACTTGCCTCCTGATTATGCTCTCTCTCTCTCTCTCTCTCTCTCTCTCTCTCTCTCTCTCTCCTCTCTCACTCTCTCACTCTTTCATACACAACACACCTCACACTTGCCTCCCTGATTGATTAGCTCTCTCTCTTCTCTCTCTATCACTTGCCTCTTGATTATGATCTCTCTACTCTCTCTCGTACACACCCACACACACTCACACTTGCCTCTGATATGCTCTCTCTCTCATCTCTCTCTCTCTCTCTTCTCTACTCTACTACACACACACTTGCCTCTGATATGATCTCTTCTCTCTCTCTCTCTCTCTCTCTCTCTCTCTCTCTCTCTCTCTCTCTTTCACACACCCACACACACACACTTGCCTCTTGATTATGCTCTCTCTCTTCCCTCTCTCTCTCTCTCTCCCTTCCTCTCTTCCTCTCTCTCCACACACACACACACACACACACACACACACTTGCTTCTCTATTATATTCCCAAAGTATTGACATTTACATATATAAGGTTACTGATCTTGAAATTAACCGTAATTTTTTAAAAGATGAGTAGAATTACATTTAAATGAATGATTAGTTTTGGTCGTGTATTTATTATTATCTTGTAAGCTAAAACATTCGTACTTCTGCTCAGACGTAGTATAGGAAACAGCCACTGTGGCTCCACATCCCTCATTTCCTTTGTGGAAATCAGCAATCCCAGATTGCTCGATTTCACGAACGTCCTCAGTTTTGCTACTTCCTTATCTCTCTTAGACCCCGTAGGGGGGTAGTGCCGTCAGTGGACGTCATGCGGTGCACTGAAGGCATTACTTAAGGTTCTTTGCAGCGTGCCTTCGACCCCTAGCTGCAACCATTTTTATTCCTTTTACTGTACCTCATTTTATATTCTCTTTCATCATCTTACTTTCGACCCTCTGCAAATACTTGATTTATAGAAAAACTGCAAGGTTTTCCTCCTCTTACACCTTTCAAACCTTTTACTGTCAATTTTCACTTCAGTGCTGAATGACCTCATAGGTCCCAGTGCTTGGTCTTTGGCCAAAATTTTATATTTAACTCAACTTATGTCTCCTTGATGTAGTACTGATTACATAGGAGTCAGGCCCAACTAACCCTTTTGCCTCCTTCCTCTCTTCCCATGGGAAAAAGCTACTTCCATTTTGCGTCCTTCCTTTTCCTTTGCATCCTTTGCAGTAGGTCAAAGGAAGAGCAAAATTTAGCCTCCTTCCCCTGAGTGAATAAAAGGACGTCTGGATTGCCTCTCCCGACTTAATCCTTCCAATCCAAAGGATGGAGGGGTGGTCAGAGGGATGTTGTCTTCTCTGTTTCCTGAATTAGGAATCCTTTACACCCAGTCCTGGATTCCCTCTTTTAATCTCCGATTCCCATTAATTAGATTCGATGCCTTGAAAAATATTTTTTTCCGATTCAGAGATCAAATGTTGTTATTAACATCAGTTCTTTGAAATTTTCTATTGTCATCACTTTTAGCACAAAAATTTGATAATTCTGGCAGCAGAGAATAATCTGCAAATGTGTAACGAGCAAATTACTTGGTTTAGGTTACATGAATATTATATTTAATTATACTTAATCAAATTTGATAATACTTTGTTTTGTTACGTTGCTGTTTATGATAAGGTAAGGCTGCAATTGTGCCAGCATGGGATCTTGCTCATAGAAAAGCCTTAAAAAAACTTTATTGCTTAAAGTTAAACCTTTGGTTTTTAACCTGTGACTGAAATCTTACCTTTGGTTTTTAATCTGTGACTGAAATCTTGACCCGTTCATTATTCAACATCGCGAAGAAAACACCGAAACATTTCTGGAAGAAATCGGGACGTAAAGAACTACAGAAATTTTCCTTCCGTCAACAGAAAATGCTGACGATGACTAAGTGAGGCAGTTCAAAACATCTTGGTTTTCATGCACGAATTCTCTCTTTCCGATCAGAGTTTCCGTTTTCTGGGGGAAATACTTTCGAACATTTTTAAAGGCCGAACAAATATATATATATATATATATATATATATATATATATATATATATATATATATATATATATATATATATATATATATAAACTGTTTGCAAGTCACTGAACTTCACACACACACAGACCCACACACACACAAAGTCTTTTTAAAGACCGAGCAGAAAAAAATATATAAATTGATCGCAAGTCACTAAACTTCACTCACACACACACATACACACACACACAAAGAGAACTTTTAAAGGCCGAGCAGACAAAATATGTAAATTGATCGCAGGTCACTAAACTACACACACACACACACACACACACACAAATGCAAAGCAAACAATGAAACTATTACTTGAAGTTCTTCCCCTTTTTTTTATTAACATCCACTAAGAA
This sequence comes from Macrobrachium nipponense, assembly GCF_015104395.2. Lineage (NCBI taxonomy): Eukaryota > Metazoa > Arthropoda > Malacostraca > Decapoda > Palaemonidae > Macrobrachium > Macrobrachium nipponense. The sequence continues at coordinate 67,637,484 of NC_087210.1, forward strand.
TTCTTAGTGGTTGCCGGTATTCTCTCGGTCTCATGGCCATTTACAAATACAGCTATCAAATGTTTCTATGTTCATTCTTCCACATCAGCTGAGTGCAAAGACTCGAAATCCTACCACAGTGGCTTAAGAGCAGCTCAGCATGAACATTAAAGAAAACATTATTTCCATTCTTAATGTACTTAGACACGCAAACTGAGCAATAGCAATTTTGTTTTATCTAAGAAATGGAATTAACAGGTCTCTAATGTTTTGATACCTTCACATTTGAAAAATTAGAATCTCTTTTTAGATATTTTTTGTCAAGAGATAAGTATATTTCCCCCTGTGTAAGTGTGGGACCTTTCCATCTTAATAGGAGATATTAATTTTCAGTGTTTCGTTCTTTATTTTTTTTAAATTACCTAATAGAAAATGTAGCCTACATTGTGAATATACTATTCAGATGGAGAATCTATCTATTCTTGCCTCTCGTCCATATTTTTGAATGAAAGTTCATCCGACCCAATATCCTTTTCCTCTTGTCATGCCAGCTGATCGCCTACGAAATCTGGAGAAAAAATACGAATACATCCACTATATGTAAGATTGCGTCATCGGTTTTACTCGAGTGAGAATTAAAACCGAAGAAAAATGTTAAAATGTTTACCATTAGGGCCGAAATTGAAGGAAATGTTGACCATCAAAGACTGATTTAGGAACTTTCTTGTTGTTTACCAAATGATATTTAAACGTATTTGCCACTCTATTGCAGTTGAGTGATTGGTCAAGAGTGTTAGCCACATTTTTGCCTTTTTATATATGCAAAAGAATACAAGCTGTCTTTGGGGAAAAGACAAATGCTTTCAAGACTGCCTTTCCCAGTTTTTTTTTTTTTTTTTTTTTCCTAATTTTGGAACGTCATATGATTTCTTTAACTGATAGAAATCAGAACATCTAAAGAGATTCAATAAAAACAGTATCGTATATTCGACGTAATTAGAGCTTTCGGTGAATAATATATTTTGATATGAAAGCTATTCAGAATCTAAGTTTTAACATCCATCCAAAATAGCAAAATCAAAACCCTAATATTTTATCATTTACAATAGATCAAGTTCAGAAACCTGTGTTAGTTTTAAGGAAGTGGGAAAGTGTACATTGGTAATTTAGCCACAGATACAAAGTTCAAGCGAAAAATTCAGTAAAAAGCTCAAATGTTTATTTCATCTCTTTCAGAATAGACCTTGGTAGCAGTAGAATCAGATAAAGGGAAGAGTCTACTGGAAGTAAAATGGGTAAAATCAACAGAAGGGAAATTGAGGAGTGAACGGTTTTCTCAAAGATAAATATTGCATTTTGTAGCTGTACATCTGACAAGAGAGAGAGAGAGAGAGAGAGAGAGAGAGAGAGAGAGAGAGAGAGAGAGAGAATCTAATTTACTAATGAACTTCTGATTCCGTGTCAACAATATGAGCCCAAGTGCTTGATCTGCCGGCTTATTAGATTTCCAAGAAGAGAAGAAAAGTGCAAAGAAAGCATTCTTAACAAGATGAGGAATTTAGGATGTAACCCAATGGCAAGATGAAAGATCATGGAAAAGGAGAAATCGGTATGCAAACATTTTCATCTTCTTGCAATAATATTCAGAGAAATCTCCGTGGGGGTGGGGGTTAATGGCGTCAGTGCACCTCGTATGGTGCACTGTAGGCATTACTATAGGATTTTTGCCGCGTCACTCCGGCCCCCTAGCTGCACCCACTTTTACGCTTATACTTTACCTTCATTATGCTAATTTTTTCATCCTGCTGTCCCTCTTTTTTGTGCAAAGCGTTAAATAACTTAAAGTGCCCCAGTGCTTGGCTTTATGCCAGATTTTCTTAAACCGATCTTCGTAAACTACTCAGAGATATGGCCATTCAGAAACTGCAGCCAGTGGTTACAGATTGTGCCTTGCGTAGTTTCGCCTACTTGGTCTGAGATCACAGTCGAATCATTTAAGCCAGGATCAGTATCTTAGTTATAGAATTATCTTTTACTGTAACATAAGTCACGAAATAACAGCGTTATGCAAATTCGTTATGTACGCAATTCGTTCAATGACTAAATCCATGGGTATTTTCTATCATTCAAATCCTAAAATAAAGACTTTTTGAGTATCACGGTGGTTTCCTTTCAATTACACCATTCAATTATCATTATGTATTATTATTATTACTAAAAATACACTAATTCATATGTGCCATTAAACAGTATGCATAGCATATTTTGTCTTTTCATTCATGATTGTGATTACTCAAGAACAGTCATGTGCCCATCCCATCGGCCGTCACATTAATAAAATTAAAACCTCTGCTCCTATGAATCCAGTTGGATCATCAGCAGCGGACATCTCAATGGCATGTGATTTCTTAATGAATTAAACCCTTATTACATTGATGGTTTGCTGTTAGATAATGATTAAGTTGGGGGTCTCTATATCTCAAGAACTCAAAGTAGAGTCATAAACTCACAGACCACTTACACTTCGGTTATTATTTAGAAGCAGATTTTAATCCATCAAATAATGATTGTATTTTCAAGTTTTCTATTTTTAGTTACATTTCGTCAGAAAAGCTATACTTTTTATTTTAGATGAAACCTTATTATTCTCTTATAACTTCGAAAGACTGATTTAGGATATCAATTCGAAGTCGAATTTCCATCACTATATTTATCATGTTTTCAAGGAAACGATTTATAACTAGAGAGAGTCAGCAACTAACTTGAAATATGGACAAAGACGCTCCGGTGAAATAGAACTTAAACTTCTCAGCCATTCGCGGTTGAAGTTTTCTTATTTGTGGAGTTTTAATCTTCCTTTACTTGACTTCTATTAAGACGTCGAAGGCTCTTTCGTGGTTTGCCTGTGCAACTAATTGATTCTTGTTTACCAAGTGTGGGAAAGAAGATTGTAAAGGTTATTTACTTTTTAGTAATTATTAATATATATATATTATATATATATATATATATAGATATATATATATGTATATATATATATATATGTATATATATATTATATATATTATATATGTATATATGTATATATATATATATATATATATATGTATACGTCTTGGGGGGCGGGTGTGTGTAAATAAGTACAGTATTTGACATAGATTGGTTTCCTTCTCCAATGATGGAAACTTTAATCGAGGTTCAGATTGAACTGAACAAATTATAAAAAATAAAAAATAAAATAAAAAACTTTCAAAATAAAAACGGATGATGAAAAACAGAGTTGGAAGAATCGGTCCGTTTCTAGCCAGAAAAAAAAGTGTGTTGAAGTGCAATATCAAAAGAAGTCCTTAATATCAGAAAGCTGTAAAACAGGAAATAACACTTAAAGAAAAGTTTCTCGTTTGGGAATTTCATCTCTCTCTCTCTCTCTCTCTCTCTCTCTCTCTCTCTCTCTCTCTCTCTCACTTCTCTTTTCCCCAACTTGCTTTATCTTTTTTTTTCTTCTCCTGTCACTCTTTGAACTTATCCTCGTGGAGATTTTAAAAAACAAAGGAGTTATCTGCTGCTGACCCGGCCTTTGCAAAGTCCTGTTCTCTGCAAGGTTCTACGATCAGCCTTTTACGAGACTTTTCTTTCTGTTTAGGTCTTTCCATGAGATCTTGTCTTTGGAAGGACATCTCCCTGAGCTTCATTCGGAGGCTACTCTTACTGGAATGATTTTTCCAGTTTTTCTTCTATTTATTCTCCTTTGTCAAAATTTCCATAATTTTTATTCCATTTATGAGTTCTAGGGTTTTTTTGATATATTCATGGGCTTAGGAATTATTCAGTGTTCGTATATGTTTTCTTTTTTATATGTGTGTACGGCTATTTTAAAAAGTAAACCTTTGAGTAAGAGCTGTTAAGGTCTGCGATTGTTTATGCCGGTTTCTGCGAGAGTTTGCTTGAATTGTTATTGCATCTAAATCCGAAAGCTTTTGTGGGGTTCAGACTGATGCCGGTTTCCTGAGCCTTCAACATCTAAGTGCTCCCATCTCGAAAAAATCGATGGAGGCTTACATCTCTCTCTCTCTCTCTCTCTCTCTCTCTCTCTCTCTCTCTCTCTCTCTCTCTCTCTCTCTCTCTCTCTTTTCTTGAACTTCAGGCAAGCCTTTCTGGTTTGCTTATCCTTTCATAACATGCACTGTAAAAATGTAGATATTGTCGACCCCCGGAAATGGAAAACCTCTCTTAGGAATAAAAAGAAAAGTGCCTTTGTTATTTTCCTTCCAGGATGTCTAGACACGCATTGTTGTCCGTGTATACACAAAGATTATGTGCGTGTGTATATCTACTGTTTGTAAACGATTGTTCATCCATTGTTCTTGACAAAATATAGAGTGATTGCGTCCATAGCAGTCATACACTTGACACAATTTTAGCATAAATTATGTCTTCTAAATACAACGCTTCCTTGTACACAGCTAGTCTCCATTAATCCTCATAATTGGTTGTTGCAGAGATACAAATAACGCTTACTACACTAACATATTTATTTCTCTTTTAGTACAGGAATCCAGGAAACTTCCACGGCCATCACAATAGTTTCTTGCCCTTGCCCAAGACTTCCGTGGAGTGTAGTACACCTGCAGTGTAAAGTCCCCATCAACAGAGTCATTCATCTCATCTCCCTTTCATTTCTCGTTATTATAATTTACATGAAACGCCCAGGAATTATAACTTACCGTCAGCTCCCAAAGGGTACGTGGTAAGCGACATATCTGAAATACAGATCTTTCAGCCTTCACTCGAATCGCTTTAGAAATTCACAAGTCCAGCCTCATTCCCTTCCCCTCATCTCCTCCCTTCTGGGTACTCCACCTCGGAGTAACACGAGTGCAGTATGGATGACTTAGTGATGCAGTTACGACTTGTTATTCTTAAAGGAACGTATTTCGCCTCCAGAATTTCCATATGAGCTCGCTCACGTGGCATAAGTCTCGGGTCAAAGTCTTTGTGATCAACCCAAACGTGAACCTTCCACCATGAATTTCTGAGCAGTGTCATATGTTCTGGGTCGAACTGCCTCTAACAGGACGATATGCAGTATTGCAAATTGGGGTAGCAACGCAGGGGGAGATAATCTGGGTTCTGGGGAGGGATTTCAGAAGGGTCACCAGAAGGGATTACATATAAAAAGGGATTATAAAAGGGTATTGTTGGAGAAATATGTGGGTTGTTCAAAGAACAAGACCCTTCTTTTATAAAAGACTACCGTCAGCTAGAAATCAAACTATGAGAAAGAAGTCTTCTTTATTAAGAAATGTAGATATGAAGAATGAAGGCATTCGAGGATTAAATGAATGGAAGAAGGATCTAAGCATTAGAACTTTGTTAACAAAAACCATCATTTTCGCCTTGATATTTTGTGATATTTTAATATTCATTTACGTGTCTCTTGGTAAATATGAATGGTAAATTTTAGAATGCAGAAATTTTTTTATTTATTCAATTATTTACAGGTTTAATGTCAACTTCTATTGCTCACAATTCGCTGTCGGTACTCTTGAAAGCCAACCCAGAAAATAAAAAAGCTTATCTGGGGAAACTGTTTTAGTAAAATGACAACGAAAAAAGTAAGTGAGAAGTTAGAGTCAGGAATTGTCTTAATATTTCTCTGCTATGTAGGAAACATTATTTTTTTTACTTTAATCTCTCTCTCTCTCTCTCTCTCTCTCTCTCTCTCTCTCTCTCTCTCTCTCCTGTGCTTTTGTTGCGCCTTTCTATTGTATTTTTTACATTCCATTAGTCATTCTGACAGCTGTCCCCATCAGTGCAATAGTCTGACAGACTTAAACAATATAGAAATCTATTCCTGTGGTTCCTTGAGGAAGCCCATTACCCAATGAGGATAGGATCCCTTTACTTTGGTCATCGTCGTCATTCTCGCCAGCCTTCTGTAAACGCTTTTTAAATTAACCCGGAATTCACGGGCACCTTTAAGAAACTCGAGTTCTTTGCTCCGCTCTTGTACTGTGGATTTTAATTCCCCGTTGGTTTTCGGCAGCTCTCTGCGAAGTCTGTGGTACTTCTGAGCTCCCCTAATTAACGGTGTCGGTTGTGGACGTGAGGTAATTTTGTTAAGGGTACAGAGGCTCTTGGACTCTTCCCTACTTCTGTTTTGGTGTTGTCTCCATTAAGCTTTACAAAGATTCCATCCTCAGAGTGAATGTCGTTCCATCAGATACAAGATCTTATATTCCCTCTGATGTAAGTACTTACATTCCCTCAGATGTAATTACTGATATAGGTATTTACATTCCCTTAGATGTAAGTATTTTCATTCCCTCAGATGTAAGTACTTATATTCCCTCAGATGTAAGTACTTGCATTTCCTCAGATGTAAGTACATACATTTCCTCAGATGTAAGTACTTACATTCTCTCTGATGTAAGTAATTACATTCCATCTGATGTAGGCATTTACATTCCCCAAGATGTAAGTGATTGCATTCCCTCAGATGTTAATGCTTACATTCCCTCAGGTGTAAGTATTTACAATCCCTCAGATATAAGTATTTACATTCCCTCAGATGTAAGTACTTACATTCCCTGTGATGATGAAAACATAGTCCACATAAAGATTGAGGATTTGCAATGTCTCTTTAGCAACAGATGCAAAACTAGCAGCTGTACCCGTCCTTCGCACATGTTATCGAACGCACATTCACTTCTAAATGACCTGTACGTACATCTTTCCCGTCACTGACCGGGTCAGTCAGGCACCGCCGACCGACGGCAGGAGCATAGATGTTGCGACAGGTTGCTTGGGAAAAATTTACATCTCGAAGCACCCCTTTCACGGACCTTGATAATGCTAAGCCTATAGTTAAACTCTGATAGTGATGTTAAATGCGTTTGTACCAAATCTGAATGCAGCAAGACCCATCTTTGACCCTTTTGACCCTAATTTCAAAGGGGTGGCTTCGCCCACCCCTATGAAGGTGTGAAGGTTGGGGTAGGTAGGCTACAACCCCTTTCTCCCCTGGTCGGTATGCTGAAAGGGCGTAGGCCTCCTGCCCCTAATTAATCATGGGAAACCCTTGTGAACCCATTCCCAGGGGGTTGACCCCTGTTTGTTACTGAGGGTGCCTTATGACCCCCATATTGTTGGGTAGCCTGTTTGTACTTACAGAAGCACTTCCACATAGATGTCAGCTCCGAAAGCGGTAAGAAATGAAGGGGTATGAGAAGAGGGGTCACTACCCACTTAGAAACGGACTTCGAATTTCGGATTTTGACTAAAACCTTCCTTGTGGGGGAGTGGAGTCTATGGTAAAAATTTAGTAGCCCTAGCTGTCAACTTCGAAAGTTGTTAAAAATTAGGTATGAAAAGGAGAGGATATGACCCCCATAGAAATGGCCTTCGAATTTCGGATTTTGACCAAAACCCTCCTAGGCGAGGGGTTGGAGTGTATGGTAAAAATTTGGTAGCCATAGCTTTCATAGTTTGGGCGTACATAGCGAACAAACAAACATACGGGCAGACGGAAACAGACAGAAATTGCCTTTTATATATATAGATATAGATAGATCGATTGCACTCAAGGAAAGGATCTTATTATATCCTTACATTTAACCTTGTTATTTTCAGTCATTTCGTTGAGCATAGAAAGTTTACTAACTTGTACTTTGCTTTAAAAAATATTCGTTAAGTCACTAAGGACTCGATGACAATAAAACAAGATATGCCGCTCGTTGTCTCTAAAGTGTCTTTAATATCCAAACGCGCCCCCCAACGAACCCCCCCCCCCCCGAAATTGAATAAAAAATAAAGGAAAAATGGTATGAGGGATAGGTCCTATAGCCATTAATGTATTAAAATATTGCGGCAAAAAATTATGTAAAAATTATATGTTAACGAATCAGTTGTGATGAGTGGAAAAATAAATCAGTGGAAAACTGTATGGGTGTATGAACGAGCGATTAAACAACAATTGAGAAAAGAGGCTATTCATACCGTATATCATAAACTAATGCAGCAAAGATGAAGAAATTTTCCCGATGAATTCTTTTATGCTTCACTTTCCTCCCTCTTTTGCTATTTTTTTTTTTTCATAAGTCTTTTGCTTCTCTCTCTCTCTCTCTCTCTCATCATTCCGTCGAATAAAATCGATAACTTTTTCTTGCGTCGTCACGTTAAGTTGACGCATGAATAATATTCTCCTATATAAGGAAGAATCAGCTGACAGGGAAAAATAGTAAAGATTCCAGGCCGGAAGATTTTCGTAAAAAAATACGGCGTAAAAGTCGAGAACGAAAGAGGTTCTCTCTCTTTTTTATGGTAGAATACATCACATCGTGGGGCTCTATTTCCAAACAAGTAAATCTCTCTGAACGAAAATAAAGCATGAAAAACGGAAAATATCTCATGAATATGTAGGAATCCCTCTCTTTCCGATGCTAGAATGTTTCCGTTGTGTGATATCGGTATTTCCAATTCGAGTACATTTAAAAAAACGCGCACACACACAAAATTAGCATACAGTAATATTTGATACGCGAGGCCGTTAAGCTATAATGTTTTACGTTTGCTTTTTCACTGAAGATTTGAGATACTGTTACGACTAACAAAAACTTAAGTTTAATTTTGTTAAAATTCAAGACTGTAGAACGAAAAATATAATGGCATGCCAGCTCCGATTAGTTGATGATTTTCAAATTCGAATGTGGCTACAAAAAGGAAGTACTTTAAGAAATATATATTTTTTAGGTTTTTTTTTTTTTTTTTTTTTTTTTTTTTTTTTGAGAGCGATAGATTCAGCGACTTTTCATTTGTGTGTGGTTTTACGTTCATATATTCTATATTATAAAATACTGGATAACAAAATCAGGAGGCAGTTAACATTGGGTTTAATAAAAGCCGAGAATTCTTGCACAAAACCGCAAACGTCTCTAAGTCTCATTCAGCCGTTGTCTGAATCCTATGCTGAACAATAACCAATTTCTGCAGCTTCTCTTATCTTCTCCTATTCTGAATATCAGGAATTTTTTTTTTCCTTTGAAATCTGTAAAACAGTTTAAACAGTTGAATCCGCATTCTAGTAAACAAATTTCATAAACTGCGGATAAACTGGCATAGATTTGCATAAATAAATGTATGTAGATTGTGATACCTGCAAACAACAGAAACAAATACCTTTAAACTTATCCAATTTTAATGATTCTGTTATGTATTATATTCTCCCAAAGCTACGGTTTCTCTGTCTTTTACATCGTGATGCAATATGAATATGTAAGGTGAATATACAAATATTAGTGCAAGCATATATTGCAAATATTGAATGTATTGGGTGTCTGAATATATATAAATATATATATATATATATATATATATATATATATATATATATTCAGACACCCAATACATTCAATATTTGTATATATATATATATATATATATATATATATATATATATATTCAGACACCCAATACATTCAATATTTGTAATATATGCTTTGCACTAATATTTGTATATTCACCTTACATATTCATATTGCATCACGATGTAAAAGACAGAGAGACCGTACCTTTGGGAGAATATAATGCATAACAGAATCATTAAAACTGGATAAGTAAAGGTATTTGTTTCTGTTGTTTTCAGGTATCACAATGTACATACATTTATTTATGCAAATCTATGCCAGTTTATCCGCAGTTTATGAAATTTGTTTACTAGAATGCGGAGTCAACTGTTTAAACTGTTTTACAGATTTCAAAGGAAAAAAAAAAAAATTCCTGATATGTAGAACAGGAAAAGATAAGAGAAGCTGCAGAAATTATATGCATATATATATATATATATATATATATATATATATATATATATATATATATATTATATATACGCATATAATTGATGTCTCACACAATATTTTCTTCAGAAGTAGGTATTCTGAAAGAAATTATTATAGCAATACCATCTGTGAATCCTAAAACTCAAAATTTCAAGCGAGCGAATCCAATAAATGGGCAGGAGGATTAACAAAAATTAGGGGATTCCAGGATTGGGTAGATATGGCCGCCAATCCGGGGACTGGGCCTCCAAGGAACTAGGGTGAATTTCCTGCCGTCCAACCACTCCATCCTTCGGGTCAAAAAGTTTATATCGGAAAAGGAAATCCCAGGTCTTGGTCGGAAGTCCTTTCATAGCGAGAGAAAGAAGGAAAATAGAAGAAAAGAAATAGGGTCTGGTCCCATATTCAGTAATACAAGTCTCTTTAAAGATATAAGGTTATAGTAGGTGGATCAGTATATCACATAACAGCCCCCCAAAAAATTGTGAAAAACAGTTTTATGATGGATTATTGAACCATTTAATGCGGGGAAACATCAGATCAAAAGTTGGATCATTCTGAAAATTGCCGACAGTAGCAAATACCAGATAATTTAACTGGTAGCATTTAAATGGCAAATGTCATAAATTGTTATTTTAGTGATGTTCAGTATTTTCCAAATGGGTTGATCCTAGAATGCAAATTCCAACGGGACTGACGCCATGACGTCAGCCAATCTACAAAATACGTGGGAGGGAAATAATAGAACAAAATCATTCATAACCAAAAGAAATCCCCTTCAGTTAAAAATTAAAAACCGATACACAGATGGGAGTATGGGTTGTCACTGATTGTATGGCAACACAGTATACATACATTCACACATACATACATACTTTTTACTTACTATCCATTACTGTCCTTAAAATATTTAAACGTGCTACGGAGAGAGAGAGAGAGAGAGAGAGAGAGAGAGAGAGTAGACGGGAAGGGAAGTACTAACAATCGAGTATCTGTGGGGCTGGGGGCAGAGAGTAGAGGACCACCGGAAATTCGGAAGTTGTTTTTCCATGAAGACACCGTTTCCTACCCTTCTCCAACTTCAAATAGATTGAGGAGAAATACAGCTAGTCATTCCTTCTGGAAGATCAATCAATCTACCAGAGTTAACAGTATCTTGGGACTATTATGAATCAAAACGTTTGCGGTCCTGAAATACCGTCGAAGATAACAGTTCTGTAAATGTGGCCGCATTGAAAAAGTGAGATTGGCGAGATTAAAGTTTTGGCTTCAACGTGATATGGATAATTATCCTATAATTTATTGGCCTTAAATTTATGGGGATAATTTCGAAGACAAAAATATCAAACTATAAACTTCTACTTATGTGAAGGATAACAATGTATATTAGAATATTAGAATCACATAACCAAGTAAACTTCGGCGCAATCGAGTATTCTGTGGAGTGTATAATGGTGAACAAATCGTGGCCCATGAAGCTTTCAGATACGGCCCGGTTGTGGTCTGCTAATTGCGTTGCCAGACGCACGATTGTGGCTAACTTTAACCCTAGATGAAATAGAAACTACAGAGGCTAGAGGGCTGCAGTTTGATATGGTTGATGATTAAAGGGTGGATGATTAGCATTCCAATTTGCAACCCTCTAGCCTCAGTAGTTTTTAAGATCTGAGGGCGGACAGAAAATGTGCGGACGGACAGACAACGCCGTCACATTTTTTTTTTAACAGTAAACTGAAAAATGAAACTATGACGAAACTCTGAAGAGGCAATAAGTAGAAGAAAGGGCCGGTGAAACTAGGTATTAAGGAAACGTTGAATGAAGTTGATAATGAAGCGAAGTATGAAGGAAATATTTAACGAAAAGCATAAAGTAATAAGGAAATGTTCGTTAAGTCAAATATAAAAGGGGGAGCTAAAGATGAAAATGATTGAATAAAAAACTTTGACGGAAGTTTGCTTTGATTCTTAGCAGGGAAAAATTAAAAATTTGATCTTTAAAGTGAAACCCTCCCTCTCAATCGTGGATGACTGGAATCATCATTGGCGAAGGTGTTTGAAAGACCGTGAACTGAAAAGAAGAAAACTTCTGTAAATGAAGCCGTATTCAGGAAATGAGATTAAATTTCCGGCTTCAGATTTATTAATCTTAAATTTATTGGGAAAATTTCGAGGTCATAGTTGTTTAAAGAAAACCTTCTACCAGTGAGAATTAAATATGAAAAATGGAAATGTGACGAGAATCTGCGAAGGAAATGTATGGAAGGAGGGGCCGGTGTAACTAAATATGAAAGGAACTTTTAATTAAAAGAAATAAAATAAGAATGATGGAAATTATGGAAGGCAGATATATAAAACATTGAAAAATATTTTTTTACGTGTCTGCTTTGAGTCTTCGCAAGATAAAAAGAAAATATTTGGTTTTTGAAATGAAACTTCGCTTTCAAATCATAGATGACTGTGGCCATCATTAGCAAAAGAATCTGAGAGAAAGGGAATTGAAAAGTAAAAAAAAAAAAAAAAAAATTAAAATTAAAATACCTAACGACTTTCTTGACTTCGAAAATGTATTTATAAACCTTTACGAAAAACAAGAAAAAGTGGATGTTCTTTCTTAAAATGTTTCCCGTACCCCTGAAGATTTGGTGATCTCTACTCCAGTGGTTAAATATCACAAAACCACTGCTAAAGAAAATCAGGTAGACATGATTCAGATAACAGCAATTATTGGTCAGACAGTTAATCCTGAAATAAACTCATAAATAAAGTTCTAACAATCTTCGCTTTATATTTCGGTATGAAGACTTCATTTCCAAATAAAACCAATATCGATGTTCCATTATTAATGCGTCAAAATATGAGTGGTTGTATGAATGTAGATTATAGATGGCGATTCTCTCTCTCTCTCTCTCTCTCTCTCTCTCTCTCTCTCTCTCTCTCTCTCTCTCTCTCTACCAAAAATGGTAATCTAGTATTTGCGCCTTCAATGGTTTCATAATACATTGCAATTTAAGGTTACATTTCATTGCAAGAGTGTTAAAAATACTGCAATAACACAGTATGTTCTCTTATTGTAATTTTACTCTCGTAAGTTATTTTTGTCCGTTAAGAAAGCTCAATAAAAAGTGATTTAGAAAAGAAAATACTAATGAAAGCTGAGATTTCAAACTTTGCATAATGCATTTAACATAGGTACCAAATTACAAATCCATATTTTCGTTTTCAGTTTGCAAATAAGACATTCCCATTTTCATTCTATAAACAGAAAGAATAGCAGCAAACGAAAGGCTAAAATAATCACATTCCAGATCCAAATTCGATCCGCTATGAAATCTCATAAGTCGTCCATTGGACGACAGTATTCATCTCCAAAGAAACTGAACCAAAAGTCCGGTCATTAGTTTTCAACTAACCTTGGTAACCGAACCAGATATAAAACAAATAAGAGACTCAACTTCCTTAATGAAGATGAGTACAAAACTGCAATCTTTGGAACGGGAAAAGACCAAGAACCTCTGTTCCCTTAACAGAATTACTTCCCGTCCACGACCGACTCCGTTAATTAGAGTAGCTCAGAAGAACCACAGACTTTGCAGAGGGCTGCCGAAACCCAACACGGAATTAAAATCCACCGCCCAAGAACGGAGGGAAGAACTCGAGTTTCTTAAAGGTGCCCGTTAATTCCGGGTTAATTTAAAATGCGTTCACAGAAGGCTGGAGAGAATTACGACGAAGGCCAAAATAACGGGATCCTCTCCTGATTAGGTAATGGGCCTTTCTCGAGGACGTTATTTTAAAAGAAAGAAGGAACCACAATCGCTTTGTTTTCAGTGATTTAATGGTAATAAGAAAAACAGGATCAGATTCCTATATTGATTTTGTCTACCAAAGAGTTGTAATGATGGAGAGCGCGATCAGAATGAGCAATAGAAGGTATAAATACAATAGAATGGTGAAAAATAACACACTCACACCAGAGAGAGAGAGAGAGAGAGAGAGAGAAATATCAAAGTTCATCTAAACTGAAGTTGTAAGGTTTCTCACTCAGACCAAAAGAATAATTTAAAAACCGTGACTTTGAATTAACTTTTTCCTTATTCCGCTGTTAATATGATACAACAGATTCTACTAAGAGAATATTTGAAAAACCCTGACTTTGGATGAACTTTTTCTTTATTCCGCTGTTGATATAATACAACAGATTCTCCGGCGACCCTTGCTATTTTTTTCCCTTTGATTTTCAGTTTCAGGAGTATTGAGAGTGAACTTTGGGCATTAGAAGTTAACATTTAGTGAACAGTTCAATAAATAAACAAATTTCCAAATTCCAAAACACTTCCTTCATTTCTCCCGGTCGCCACCTGTCCGAACTTATCATATTTTTGCTTGGCGTTCATGAAAACTCGAGTTCTGACCAAATGATGCGAAATGAAGGGTACTGTCAGGCTCAAATGAATGATTCGGTCCCCCTCTCAATTCTTTTTATTCAAGAATGTCTCCATTAATAACGATGCTCTTTTCTCATTCTGTGGTGGTTAGTTTATATTTGTTTTTCTGGTGTTTTTACGTTGCATGGAACCAGTGGTTATTCAGCAACAGGACCAACGGCTTTACGTGACTTCCGAACCACGTCGAGAGTGACTTCTGTCACCAGAAATACACATCTATAATCCCTCAGTGGAATGCCCGAGAATCGAACTTGCGGCCGCCGAGGTGGCAGGCCAAGATCATACCGATCACGCCACTGAGGCGCTTTCTGTGGTGGTTATTTTACGATTCCTTCGTGTAAACAAGACCTCATGCTCTGTGAACAAACCTCAATTCCCTTCAGCAACCCCTTTTCAAAACCCCCTTTTATAATTCCTTCCAGATCCCTTTCTGAAAACCCTTCCAAGCCTCCACTGCTTGTACTAAGTTCTCCACCGAACCCCTTCCATCTTCTCCGGCATTCAGTATTACACCCCCGTTTGCCCTGTTCGAGGCAGTTCGATCCAAAACACAGGACACTGCTCAGAAAATCATGGCGACGTTCGAGTTAATCCCAAAAACTCTGACCCGAGAATCATGTCGCGTCACAAAGCTCATATGGAAATTCTGAAGGTGTAATGCGTTCCTTCATGGACAAAGAGTCTTGACTAGACTGCTATTTCATCAATACTTCTCTTTGGTCACTCTAATAAGGTAGAGTACCGAGAAGGGAGGAGATGGGGGGAGGGGATTGTGGGTGGATTTGTGAATTACGAGGACGATTCGAATGAGGACGGAAAGATCTGTATTTCAGGAAAGTTATGTCACGTGTGTTTTGAGAATTGACTGTAAGTTATAATATTTTGAGCGGTTCATGTAAAAATACTATGCTTGGAAATGAGAAGGGCCTGGGAAGAGTGACTGTGTTGATGGGTATTATTATTATTTTTTATTTTTTTCGTGCCTAAAAGAGATTGTCCAGTTCCGGGGATTGACAATAGCTACGTTTGTCCAGTGCATGGTATGAAAGGATGCACTGTACTATCACCTCTGAGAGCATAATTAAGAGGAAATGCATGCACGTGCGTACGTGCATATGTGGACGTATATGTAGTGTGTGTGTGCGTGTGTGCGTGCGTGTGTGTGAGAGAGAGAGAGAGAGAGAGAGAGAGAGAGAGAGAGAGAGAGAGAGGATTCTACGCCATCAGAATTTTCGTAGGAGCAAGGGAAAAAAGATGTGGCCAGCAGCCTACAATTCCGTACCTTGTGCGCAGAACGAAGCTGGGAAACGGAAGTTTGTCATCTCCTGCTATCAACCTTTTTCGGGCAATCGGATGTTAACGGGAAAAATGACTGCGTCGTCGACTTGGGAAACTTGGTTTTGGGTTTGTCATAATTTTGAACCGAAGGTCGTTGACACCTAAAATGACAGATAGACTGACAGATCGACAGATACACTGACAGATAGGTAAGTGCTCTCTCAAGAGATAAAGTATTTCAATCATTCCAAAAAAAAAAAAAAAAAGGCCGGCGATTTTTCCATGAGGATCTCAGTGACAAACTAGCGAAAAAAAATTGTTTTATTGACAGGGGCCATATTTCGATATCGGAAAATATTAGGAGAAAAAAAATTACCGTTACTGAAAAATATCCGAGTTCAAATTGGTTTGATTGAAAAGTTTGAATGTCAAATATCGCCCAAAGTGAGTTTCTTAAAAATACTGGATCTATCTAAATAAAGGATACTTTTACAAACGTCATGTAACTCGGGTTACAACAGAAAAAAGTAAAACATAAAAGGAAAAAATAAACAAAAGCTACTTCGGAATTTTGTGAACCCTCATTGCTCCAGTATCAAGGGAGAACATTATAGATATTATTGAAAGGTGCGCCATAATTACTCTCAGGATAAAATAGTTTCCTATATTCTCAAGGAATATATAACATAATATATTACAGTGAATCTTCGTGTAGTGTCTCTACAGTCATAATAAATTCTTTTTCAGTCATAAATCTTACTCAGGGGCCGAAATTAAAAGATGATTTTCTCGAACATCAGATATTAATTTGCAATTAATATCTGAATACGTACATTTTCATCTGTTATTATGTTTTCATAATAAAAAATTTTTCGAAACATTTTATTATTATTATATTATTATTATTATTATTATATTATTATTATTATTATTATTATTATTATTATTATTATCAGGTTACTTATGTGGATCGGCAAATGCGTAACTGACGCTCATAAAATATACTTGTATATCGGTGCTTATTAACATTTACTCATAATAACAACACGTAGGGTAACCAGAAGGTCAAATCAGATGTTATGACTAACTCATGATCAAATGAAATATTTAACGAACGGAGTAAGACAGCTCCTACCAAGGCTAAATGGGTTTGCACCATTTTAAAGTTATTTTGAATATTTTGGATCACATTGCAATAGGAGCTTTTCATTTCGTGTCCCAGCCAGCGCGTCATAGGCATTATTAGGAAGAATAGTCCCCTTCCTCAATTAATGAATAAATAAATTGATTAATTAATAAGATGCGCAACAATGTATTAGCCGGGTTAACATCCCGCGAGTTTCAAACTAGACTTTCTGAGAAAGTTTCAGAGAAAGGGGGTTAGTTCCGTCTGTGGACCTCATGCGGTGCGCTGTAGGCATTACTTAAGGTTCTTTGCAGCGTGCCTTCGACCTCTAGCTGCAACCACTTTCGTTCCTTTTACTGTACTTCCTTTCATATTCTCTTTCTTCATTTTACACTTCACCCTCTCCTAACACTTGATTCATAGTGCAACTGCGAGGTTTTCCCCCTGTTACAACTTTCAAACCTTTCACTGTCAATTTCCATTTCAGCGCTGAATGCCCTCATGGGTCCCAGTGCTTGGCCTTTGGCTTAAATCTTATATTCAACTCAACTCAACTCAGAGAACATTGTCTTCGCCTGAAATAAAACTTTGCATCATTCAATTGACTGCCATACTGAAGAACGTTATTTATGTAAGTACATCAACAACCAATTTTCTTGCAATAATGTTGGTACCTCATCAAGTTTCATACAGTTTTCTGTAACTTTAGATATTACCCAACAAAGTTTTATTATTATTATTATTATTATTATTATTATTATTATTATTATTATTATTATTAGCATAGCTTATTTGTGCTAAAACGAGTGAATAATGATCTTTTTAACATGGCAGCGCGCTGCGACGATTGAGACACCTGTTCTAATTTTAACCAGCTATTTCAGAAATAGATCTCGCTCTGTTTAGAATTACAATCGTACGCTCTATTCTCCAAGTGACATTCCACTTTCGGCCTTTTTCTGACAGATCCCCTACGAATCTTTTAATGTCGAAAACCATTAAAGAATTAGACGGCGAAGTCTCTTAATTAGAATGTTAACAAAGTAGGCACGTGGAAGACCAACAAACGGCTAAAATTAGCAGACTACCCCCAGCGTCCAAGTGATCAGACGGAGATTAACGATTAAACAAGAACCGATACAGTGTCATGTGCAATGCCATTTACCGGTTGAGCCTCCGGATTATTCTGTTGCATTTCGAGGACGAGTGGATCAACTTGGCAAGGAATTTGGTAATGGAAAATATCCAAATTGCACGTGTCTTTATTCAAGTGATTGATGCAATCAGTATATAAGAAGAATACTCATAGGGGAGAGTAAGAGAGTAACTTGAACGACTTTTACTGTTGCTCAGAAGCAAAGGTGTAATAAAGCCTAAGTCTTAGGCCCTAAGACAAAGATTGAAGAGGCTATTAGCAAGAGTATAGCTCCTGAAAATATATAAGGAAAGGTTCTGTCCAGTTTTGTCTTCCTGCTCTCTTATCTTACATATATGGAAGGATTTTGGATTATAAGAATATAATGAATACTGGAAAACCTGCAGTTCCTCACCCATGCCCCAGACTCTCTCTCTCTCTCTCTCTCTCTCTCTCTCTCTCTCTCTCTCTCTCTCTCTCTCTCTCTCTAGAAAGTGCACTCAGCTCCCAAACTGAGCAACCGTGTTTGATTCTGGAATCTGGATGTGTAGGGCTGTTCCTGAAAATTCAGTGTTTCTTTCCTTTTTGTTAATATTCGAGCTGAATCATTTATTTTTCTTGTTTCTGAAGTGGTTTTTCTCTCTTTCCAATGAAGGATAAGCCTAACTTGATGGCTTTCGATGTCAATATCTCTCTTTTCAGTTGATTGGTATTTGTCATTCATCATGTGCATCTCTTTTATCTTGCTTTACAGTTGAGCTCTCTTCCTTTTACTGTCATGCTTCAGATAGAACTGATCAAAATGACAGGCCTTTCGATAGCCTAATGTCTTGGTTACACGACAATATGCTAGTCTTTCAGATGGCCAACCTGGTCTCGCACAAATCTTTTACAATTCGTGCATCTTTTGTAGGATCTTGCGAAGGACGTCCCAGGACGATGAGGTTGTCAGAAGGCATTTTCACTCTTGATGATACAGTTGTAGCCCTTCGAACGCTGGCAGAAACATGCCATGGGAAATTGGACGCCTATGGGCCTGAGAGCAAGTCACAACTGCTCTCCAAACTGCCTACCTGCCGGCCTGTATCTCCCTTAACCGTCTTGTAACAACGGCCGAACAACAAGTAAATGATACAACAAGTGATGTTAAGCACAACAGGGTGTCGTCATACCACGCGCTGCTGTGATCATTCCCGCTTTCACAGGAAATCCATTCTTAGAATAACTTTCTTCTTTCTGAGAGAGAGAGAGAGAGAGAGAGAGAGAGAGAGAGAGAGAGAGAGAATGTGATCGTGGAAAGGGATTAGTTCTTCAAATAATCCGATGCGGTTCCCCTATAAAGGCAAATTCCTCGTCCCTCTCCTCCGGCTATTTGCACAGCCTCCCTACACCTGGAAATGAATGGAGAATAAATTATGGAAGACATTCCTTCTCCGAGAATTTACCGAATTTTTAAACTCGAAAGTTACTTTTGGTTAAAACACGACTCTCGTGAACAGCACTCGAAAAACACTCAAAAGACTCAAAGGGCAATTGCTGGAAAATTTATGAAAAATATCGCATCTAACAGTTTTGGAATTGAAGATTATCGTGGAAACACTTCCAATGAAATATATCACAAAACTATAAAAAAAAAAGTGTTTATAATTTTCATCTTTGCCACTAAAAGCCAGTCCACGCTATAAAACATTGTTTGCAACAAAGTTTGCAAAAATGTTTCCAAACAATGTTTTCTAGTGTGGACGGGCCTTAAGATATCGTTGGTTACTTCTGCGGTCTTGCTGTATTTTGATTTACATCAACTCAAGGTAATCTTTATGGCCTTCGTTTTGTTATTTAGTTGACTTGCAATAACTCGAAACACAGCGTAAATCAAAGTGATTGAATTTTATGGATTTTATTTTCTATAACAATATATAACATTAAATGTTGTTAGGCAACAAAACAGAAGAAGTGTAACAAACAAAGAGGATAAGGAAGCATCATAGTTAGTTTAGTTAGTTATTTTATTGACAAAAATATACAATTATTAGTACAAATTTGTCCACAAGGAGACATAATACAAAATAAACATAGTGGACAGTAATCTCTTCTGTTCTTGCAAGTAAATGGCCTACAAAGAAAAAATACACCAAGAACAAATACAACTTCAAGCGCTAATAACATAAGCCCATAAGACAATAAAAAACAAAAAAAAGGACTTACTACAGAGAAAAAACGTAGTCACATCACTATCCAGCATCAAGTCCTAACACACATAATGCTTTAAAAAAAAAAAAGTGTACGAATCAAGAATTTTCAGTCGAATGACTAGTCAATAAAAGAATTACCTCCCATCCAGAAGTGACACCATTAATTAAGGCCGCTGAGAAGAACCAGACTATGAGGGGATCCGCGGAAATCCAACGCGGAATGAAATACCTCCGTCCGACAACCAGAGGGAAGAACTTGGGGTTATTAATTGAAGGTACCTGTTAATTCCGCGTTGATTTAAAATGCGACTGGGGGAGCTGCAGAGGACTACGAGGCCTAGATGAAAAAGAAATAGGCTTCCTCATTTAGTTTTCAGGAACTGAGCAAGGAGAGAATTTGGGGAAAAGGACCGCAATTCTTTGGTTTCAGTGATTGAAAGATCAGAGGAAAACAGGACTTGATAGGTTTTGTTTTCATCTTTCTGAGTATTGGATTGATGAGGAGCGCGACTGGAATTACCAATAGGAGGGGAAAATATATATAAAAATAGCAAACCGAGAGAGAGAGAGAGAGAGAGAGAAGAGAGAGAGAGAGAGAGAGAGAGAGTATAATGTCAAAGTTCATCAAAATCCTTTTCAGAGAACCTTCCTGCAGCCCTTCCAATGCCCCTCGTCCAACACCTTCCCCGGAACCCCTCCCATCTCCTCCAGCGTTGCAAGCCTGTTTGCAATATTGCAGATCGTCCCATTCGAGGCAGGTCGGCCTGAAACACAGGCCATGGCGCAGAAAATCATGGCGGGAGATTCACGGTTGAGGAGTCGATTACAAAGACTCTGATCTGAGACTTATGCTGCGTCGCAATGGTGACATGAAAATTCTGGAGTTGGAATACTTCCCTTTATGGATAATAAGAGTCTCTTACTAGAATACCACGACAGCCTTATTTCTCTCTCTCTCTCTCTCTCTCTCTGAGGGAGAGTCACTGGAAGGAGGGGAGGTGAGGGTGGGAAGAGTAAGAGTGGATTCCTACGAGGTTTTAGGATGAAGAGGAAGAGATCAACATATCGTGATAAGTTATGTCTCACATATGGACAGGGAATTGTATATTCTAACCGGGTCTTCAAACTCTCTCTCTCTCTCTCTCTCTCTCTCTCTCTCTCTCTCTCAGGGTGTACATTTACAGAAATGGGGTAGCTGGAAGGAAAGTCTGTGAGGTTAAATACATATGGGAGTTAGATGTAAAGGAAAGATATAGCTGAATATGAGGACAGCTCTTTGTATGAATCTGGCGACCTTCTTGGGAATTTTACACTGGCTTCATCCACGATTCACTTGACTGGCTTTGTTTAGTACAGTATTATTATATGAGGTCACCACCTGTCTGGGAAATTGTTTCTAGCTGGAAAACATTTCCTAACATCAGTAGTATGTATTTTTGGGAGAGTTTTCAAAATGCAACATTTTAATGTCATATAATCCAAGAGTGATATCTGAGATGTTGCATATGAAATTATGTATGCATTCATTTCAAAGTATAATGCACGTACGGATGATTTAGAGGACATAAATAGTACATGTACAAACTCGCCCTGCAATGAACAAATACAGCTATACGTGCATGGAAGAACATCGTCGTGCCTACATAATGTAAAGAAAAATATCGATAAGTGGGATTGTGTTATTGTAACTTTAACATAATGGATTTCCACATTGAGATGTTATTAGTATATCTAGATGTTATTAAGTGTAAGAAAACGGGACAGACTGGACAGTTGCCACAGCAGAGCGAGAGAGAGAGAGAGAGAGAGAGAGAGAGAGAGAGAGAGAGAGTTAGTTTACAAGGAGTTACAAGGATTAGGATGTCTCAAAGACTTGTTAGTCCATCCGAGGAGACATCGTGCGCTTACTTATCTGAAGGAGCAGGTAACTTCTGGTGGCAGTTTATTCCATGTGTCACATATCCTGTATGTAAAGAAGTTCCCACAGTGGGATGTGTTGTATCTCTTCAGTTATAGTTTCCATCCATTATTTCTTGTCTGGTTTTCGTTTAACTTAAATAGGTTACAGTCTTTTTTTGTTATACCTTACAGACCTTACAGACCTTACATCTTGTTCGGGTTGCCCCAGGTCCCTCAGTGTTAGGCACCTCTAATGTCTACCAGAGAGTTGATAGTACATCTTCCGGTATATTTTGCATCTTCCAATCTTGGATGGTCTGGGATGCAGCTTAGATATTTGTCGAGCTTATTCTTAAACACATCTACGCTCACTCCTTATATATTCCTCAGATGAGCTGGCAACGCATTGAATAGACGCTGCATTATCGATGCTGGTGCGTAGTGGATTAATGTTCTGTGTGCTTTCCTTATTCTTCCTGGTATAGTTTTGGGCACTATTAATCTACCTCTGCTCGCTATTTCTGATATTTTTAGCTCCATGATGTTTTCGGCTATTCCTTCTATCTGTTTCCATGCCTGAATTATCATGTAGCGTTCTCTTCTCCCTTCTAGACTATATAATTTTAAGGATTGTAGTCTTTCCCAGTAGTCGAGGTCCTAACTTCTTCTATTCTAGCTTTAAAGGACCTTTGTACACTCTCTATTTGTGTAATATCCTTTTGATAGTAAGAGAGAGAGAGAGAGAGAGAGAGAGAGAGAGAGAGAGAGAGAGAGAGAGAGAGAGAGATGCCTTTATTGATTCTTCCTTTACGAGATAAGGAGCATTTAGAAGCAGAAGACCAAAAGCGGCTACCAGGGAGAGAGCACCTGCTTGCTTTTAGATAGATGCACAGGAATAACATAGGCGCAAACGTACAGAATCATCAGATCAAGAAGCGTAAAAGGCCACCATCTCCATCTTAAGGTCTTGTGTCCCATTGCTTCCAAGTCAGGTCTTCCTGAGATGGCTGTAAACTTGTCTCTGGAAGACTCAGCCTTTAGCGTTTCTCGGACTTAATCTCCTCTGGCAGCTTTATCAAGGTCGCAGGAAAGCGTTTGCCTTCTCAACGTTTGGTGACTAATCCCCCCCCCCCCCCCCCCCCCCCC
Source organism: Macrobrachium nipponense (assembly GCF_015104395.2). NCBI lineage: Eukaryota > Metazoa > Arthropoda > Malacostraca > Decapoda > Palaemonidae > Macrobrachium > Macrobrachium nipponense. Next base: position 67,660,520 of record NC_087210.1, read on the forward strand.
CCCTCCCCCCCCCCCCCCCCCCCCCCCCCCCCCCCCCCCCCCCCCCCCCCCCCCCCCCCCCCCCCACCCTTTCCCCCCCCCCCAGCTTCTTTGCTTAATGCATGTATTTCTCAGTTCGCTACGCATTCTGTCTTGCGTCTGTACGTTAATCGCCTCGTAGTATGGCATTAAAACTCTTTATTCACATTACTTCGTCGTACCTTCTCACAGACATCTAGTTGGGAGTTTTTTCACGAAGAAATCAACTTTTTACGTAGAAGGACCTAATCACTAAAAAGTAATAGTCAAAGAGGTTGGACAGCAAGACTGAAGAAAGGATGCGGGAACATCCTTATCTGGAGGTATGTTTGAATGATCGATTGTGCATGCTAGTAGTATAATAAAGTTTCATATTTAAATCTTGAAGAAAAATAAAAAGAGATATAATTAATGTTTGTGACATCGTTTTCAAAGCATTGGAAGAGAAAATTCTACGCGAAAGGATATAAAATATTGCACGATGTTTACAAGCATGAATATCGCAGTAGCAAATAGAACAAATAACGAGAGAGAGAGAGAGAGAGAGAGAGAGAGAGCGTTGTCTGAAAAAGAAGGAAGAAAGTTTCAACGTACAAAATATGCAGAAAGATATTACCATATTACCTGTAGGGCTGGAACACATGGGGAGAGAGAGAGAGAGAGAGAGAGAGAGAGAGAGAGAGAGAGAGAGAGAGAGAGCAAAACCACGGATGTATAAACATAGAGAGACTATAGGGGTTAGGCTGATTGGATAGGGTCGCGATGGAACAATATAGTCAGGTGGAACCCGTGAAGAGCAAAATCCCATTTGGCGTTCCTTGTCATGGCGCCGTGTTTACCGGGAGAGTGGGAATCAAATTTACTAATGAACTTACGACTCCGTGTAAACAATATGTGCTCGGCAAATGCAGTTTAGCGTGTGGCACGTTTCCTCCTTGTTATTCTCTCTCTCTCTCTCTCTCTCTCTCTCTCTCTCTCTCTCTCTCGACGAAGTTTATTAACTTTCATTCTGGCCCCTGACGTTCGTCAATCACCCTCCATGGAAGCATTTCCTTTGTGATCCCAAGTTCTTTAACTATCTGAAAATGAAACATAAATTAAGAAAACAAATTGTAAAGTAATTATATATTCAATATCTTAGAACGTACATTAGGGGCAAGATCAGTAAAATGACAGCTCAAATTAATTTCAACATTCAAACAAATCTCCTCCCTTCTCACGATAAAATTCCGATATATGGCTATCAAGAAAATTCAATAAATACCGTCTGTGCCTGGGTAGATGGACCTCGGTGCGATTTGCGCCTTTGCCTCTTAGAATTTATTTTGTCTTACAAAAATACATATTAATAATTCACAGCTGGTCTCTTTTCTATATTGAGTAATGTAACTGATGTACTTTAGCTTAGGACAAGGTAAAGATTCTACTGGGGACATTGTAACTTGTTTTCATTCCCATTTCATATGTCTTGAAATTCATCGTGCTCGTAAATATAAACTGAAATATGATAACGTAAGCTCATAAACATTTTGCAAGTATAACTGTGACATGAAATAGTTGGATTTATTATTACAATTAGGGTCGCTACTCCAGGTAAAGACTGCATTGAGGGTCGCAACTAAAAAAGGTTGGGAAACTCTGCCTTAAAGGTTTAAGCTATAAAGTAGTTTCTTTAAATGATATTGAATCACCTCGGAATTTACTATAGATAAATGTTGCAGTAATCTTTCATGAACATTTTCAACCTTTGTTTTTGACTAGTATACTGAATCATTTACTTATATATATATATATATATATATATATATATATATATATATATATATATATATATATATATTTATATATATATATATATATATATATATATATATATATATATATATAGATATATATATATATATATATATATATATATATAGTCACCCGTTTTCATTTTCCCCGTGTTCCCCTTAGAAAAAAAATTTTATCAACCACCGACCCAGCTATGTTAAGCGTTACGATTTCATAGGTCCTTTATTTTTGTCCGCATTAAGATCGTTCCAGAATTTGGTCTTTCCAAGATCTCTGTCAACTTTTCTCAGGAGGAACTCCTCCTTTAGCCTCGTTTGGACTCCATTTGCACTGGGAATAATTGAACGTTTTACTTTTATCTCTTATTTTATCCTGTTTTTTTTATAGGCCACTTTTCCGTATTATTTTCCCCATTGAAGTTGCGTCCTAGTGTGTGTATATTCATGGCATCATGATTTATTCAACATGCAAGTTTGATGTGCGTGTATGTGATACTTGCATATTTATTGGCATGTATAAGAATTTACGTAAGCCTTTAACTTGGAGCTGGTTGACCCTTGTGAGCGTTCATGCTAGCTGCGTAAGTCTGCTCTTAAACTATAACAACTAAATCCGAGGACTTTTATGTTCGCTAAAATTGTTTGCATCTTGTTGTACAGCTGAGTGCTGTTACCTCGAAAAAAAAATCGATGAAGTCTCTCTCTCTCTCTCTCTCTCTCTTCTCTCTCTCTCTCTCTCTCTCACTTTTTGGACATCCTACAGGCCCCTTCCAGCGTGCTTCCCATTTAATAACAAGTACTGTAAAAATAGTTATTGTGCATCCCCTGAAATAGACAACCTCTTCAAGGTACGAAAAAATGGAAAAAACAAATTTCTTGTTTACTTTATTTTGCTTCCAGGATATCTTGCCATTACTACGTTCGTTTATGCATGAATGCATTGTTGTCCCTGGATATTGCAGAGATTACGCAAATCCATGTCTATGTATAACAACTGCATGTATAACAATGCCCATCCTTTGTTTCTTTGTATTATTTTGTCCAGCCAAGAAAATCCATTAGTAATACCATCTGCAGCGCCTCTGTGGCGTGGTCGGTATGGTGCTGGCGTGCCACTTCTGTGTATTTCTGGTGATAGCAGTTCACTCTCGACGTGGTTCGGAAGTCACGTAAACCCGTTGGTCCCGTTGCTGAATAACCACCGGTTCCTTGCAACGTAAAAACACCATACAAACAAACAAACAAACAATACCATCTGAAACGAGGTAAAATAATTGGTAATGTTGTGATTCTCAAGCTTTGACAAATTACATGGAATATGTAAGGATTTCAGTGAATGTCGGTACTAATATAGTAGAAGAAAATGGAATGGGAAATAAATAAAAGAGTAAATGGTAAATTTGAGTGATGCGATTTTGTACGGAGCAGCTCGATTGTTTCCCTAGAGTGCAAAGTTTGTGGGTGAAATTATTTCTTGTTTACGTAGACCCCCCTAGGGTCCACTGTCAGCGAAATTCTTCAGATAGGAGAATGACATATTTTTTTGTTTATCCTTTTGTAGATGAAACAAAGATGAGCATCCTTTGTACAAACTTCCACAGTCACCGCAGTTTCACGCATTTGTTCTACAAGAATGAGGAATTTTCGTTGGTTTTTATAAAGATGACTTCATGCCGGCAGAGAACCCTGCATGTAGGTAGTCAGTAAATGTGATAAGGTTTTAAAGTTCACATTATTTGCGACACCTATTTATACCATAAGATATTGTCCTTTTCTTCTTCGATCAGGTCTTCCTTTGAAACCGACAATTCCTCTCTCCTTTCGCCGTCTTTTTTTCCAAATGTTGTACCCTTCCCGAGGTGCAAAATATTTTACAAAACACGGTTTGTATATTCAACTCCCTCACCGAATGTGGCACATAAAATATCACGATATATTGAAATTTTCTTATTCGCCCAAAACTTCTAAAAGAACCCACGATCCAGCCTCACTCCCCTCCACCTCCCTCACACCCCCTTCCTACTAAATACCCTTTTTCAAAGAGATAGGATAGAAATATGGATGACATAATTTTCTAGTTTCGATTCCTATCATCCGCAGAGGGACGTATTCCACCTCCAGAATTTTCGTATCACACAAGCGTCGCGTATTAGTCTTGGATCAGTCTTTGTGACCGACTCCTCATCTGTGAATCTCCTGCAGTGATTTTCTGCACCATGTCCTATGTTTCAGGCCGAACTGCCTCGAATAGGACTCTGCAGTATTGCACCCGCGCGTGCAGCGCTGGAGGAGACAGACAGGTATCAGGGGAAGGTGTTGGACGAGGGGACTGTGGAAGGGAATGTCGAAGTGGTTCTGTAAGGGGCTTTAAAAGGGATATTGGGGGGAATACAGGAGCTGTTCAAGGGAGGAGAGCTCTTGTTTCTCACAGCCTAACAACCGTCGAGGGAGAAAGGAGCATCGTTAAAAGTAACGCAGGAATAAACAATGAAGAACGACGAGAATTAGGAGAGTAACTGAGATGGGTTGGAAGGTTTAGTTGTGCTTGGATGTCAACATTTCATTCCACATAGAAAACTAGCATAGTTTTCTGGTACAGTACTTATACTTGAAGGTAAGCAGAAATGAAATGCGTACGATAAAGGAAAAACTGAAACAGATGGAGTGATTTTTATTTATTCCTGTCTTTGTATATTGACTGATTTCATTTTATATTTAATGTCAACTTACATCGAAACCAGTTCGTTTTCTGTACTTCTGGAACTAAGAGAAGCAAAAATGAAAACATTAAACAAAACTACTGCGCTTTATTAGGAAATTATCGAATAAAGCAACCACAGTAACAACAAAATGAATCTCCGTCAACTCTATCTTTACTGATGCCTTGCTTTTCGACGTGAAAAACATTACAACGTTACAATGGACTTGGATTCTCTCTCTCTCTCTCTCTCTCTCTCTCTCTCTCTCTCTCTCTCGTCGTGCCACTCCTTTGCATTTCTCTCTCTCTCTCTCTCTCTCTCACACACACACACACACACATAGTGTTTTTTGTCGTGCATTCATTTGCATTTATTTCTCTCTCTCTCTCTCTCTCTCTCTCTCTCTCTCTCTCTCTCTCTCTCTCTCAGTCTTTTTGTCGTACCATTCCCTTGCATTTGTCCCTCTTATTAGTAATTCCGACGGCGCTCCTCATCAATCCAACACTGGGGACCACGAAAACAATATAGGCATCGATTCCCGTCTTTCCTCTGATCACTTAATCATTGGAACCGAAGAATTGTCGCTCCTTCTTTCTGAAATTCTGTTATCCAATCAGCAGATGTTCATTTTTATTCCTGTCTGAGTCATCATACTTGAGAGCTTCCCCCAAGCGAGTTTTAGATCAGTATGGAATCAACTCGTATAATCAATGAACTCATACAGGGTGTCCATAAAGTCCCAGTACCATTACAAGTAATAAATACTTGTAATGGTACTGGGACTTTATGGACACCCTGTAGTTCTTCCCCTCGAGTTGTCGGAGTGTGGTGCTTATAGTTCCGTGTTGGGTTTCGATGGCTCTCTTCTGTGTCTGCTCTTCCAGGGCTCACTAATTACCGGTGTCGTTGTGGATGGGAAAGCAGCTTTGAGTATGTAAACAAGAGTGTCTTTTGGTTTTTCCGTTCATGATATCCCTGTTTCTTTGATTTAATCTCCGTCAGGAGTGTTAAGTGGAAACGAATTAATGGATATGTATGTAGAAATTTTCTGTGCTTTTAAGAGATATTTTTTTTATACATTTTGCCTTCTGTATTTTCCTCCATTTTGGCTCTGCCTTATGCAGTTTGTTCTATCAGTTATCTCCGTCTTTGTTTTATTTTTATTTTACTGTATAAAATGTCCCACTTCACACTGAGATTCATCCAGTCTTCCCTCCACCGCTAATTTCATTTTTCTTCCATTCCATAAATCCTTTCTTTGTGGTGTCATTGTGTTTTCATTTTGGCATGTATAAGTCTCACTTTTACTTGTTCATCTATTACCAGAGTACTCTAATTCACAATGGTTTGAGTTAATCGACGCGAATGTAAGAATAAGGAATGTTACAAAAACAAGAAAATAATTTTGCACATGAACTCAGGGTTAAAGATTCAAATTCATAAATATGATCTTGTCAGTACAGCCTTACCTACAGTACGTTTTTACTTCATCGTTGGACGAGTGGTTTACCTGCTCGCCTACCGATTCGGTAGTCTGAGTTCGGTTCCCAGCTCTGCCAACGAGGAGTCGGGGAAATT
>NC_087210.1:67669107-67671607 GCF_015104395.2 Macrobrachium nipponense
CTATGGCTAAACGCATACCAAATATGAAAATAGCGGGGGGGCGACGCTCCTCCGCTGTTAATATATATATATATGAATAACTTGATCACGAAGTATATAAAATGTGATGCTATGTATAAATAAAGGTTTTTTTTGCCACGAAGGAAAAAAATGAAAAAGCGAGATAGCCGAGTACTTTCGGTCCTATTCGGACCCAGTAAAGGGTCCGAATAGGACCGAAAGTACTCGGCTATCTTGCTTTTTCATTTTTTTCCTTCGTGGCAAAAAAAACCTTTATTTATATATATATATATATATATATATATATATATATATATATATAATAATACACTATATATATATATATATATATATATATATATATAATGTATTTACTATTTGCATGAAGGGGGGGGGGTGTTTTGTATGTACCTATTCAGGTTTTTGGGTGCAAGGTATCACTTGTATAATATATAAGTTTATATATGTATATATACGTATATATATATATGTGTGTATATATATATATATCGTTAGGAAACAATAGTTTCGATCGAGATAAATCTTTTGGACCGCCAGTTTGTTTGTCTGTGAAAAATATTAACACGAAAATGAATGAACATAGAGAGAGAGAGAGAGAGAGAGAGAGAGAGAGAGAGAGAGAGAGAGAGAGAGATTCCCGCCCTCCGATTAAAGCGTTCGTCATTTTCAAAAGTCCATAAAATTTAGAGGAAAAACGGGAAATTCAACAGACCAATAACGCATAATGTAGGGTAGATCCATTTTCTACCTATTCTGGAAAAGAATGTTATAATCTATAGCCATGGTAATATTTAACTCACTTTGAGTTTACCTCGATTCCAAAAGCCCAAAGTTTTGGCCAGTTGCCGCTACAATCTTTTTCACTTTCTTTACGTAGATTTACTAAACTAAGCACTTAATTAGAGACACGTGTAACTTTGTGATCCGAGCATTTTCCCTTCATTAAGTTTCGTCTGCCCATTAATCCAGTAATCGGCGAAATGTAACAGAATAATCTGGAGGCTCAACCGGTAAATGATTCGGCATCAGGTCTTGATTAATCGCTAATCTCTCCTTGATCAAATGGACTTTTGAGTAGCGCTGCTCAATTTAGCGTTTGTTGCTCTTCCTTCGCTACAGGTCAAGTTCCTTCTCAAAAGTCTGTTGGTAATCCGGTTCAGGTAAATGGCGAGCGAATTCTGTAATGAGTTTCGGAATTTGGAGACGTGCTAAGAACGCGGCATTAAAATAACTAAATTGGGCTTGTCAGTTGGAGGATAAATTCAGTAATTGTAACAGAGGAAAAAGCATGAAACGCATTTGTGAAACTGACGTAAATGCAGATGGAAAGAAATTAGAATATGAAAGCATGGAAACATTACTAAATTAAAATATGAAAACATGGAAACATTAGATCGTGTAGGTGGGTATGCTATGAGATCATAGTGTATTGTCTCATTTATGTAAGTTTTTAACTGCGGAATTATAGCGCAGACACATGCGTTGCTCTCATATTTAATATCGCTATTTATTAGTATCTGAATGGGTTTCATTTAGTCATTTGAAGTGAATTCCGACAGAGATATTTTTCCTTCTTAGGTCATCATTGTTACTCCGAATCTGATGACCTTTACCGAAGAAGCAGTCTCCGATTCATTCTATGTCTCTTTATTTATCTGGTTTGATCAGATTACCGAGAAAGTTTGTGTGAGGATTTTTATGAAAAATTACCCGCAGGTGGTCCTGTTGACTGACACAAGTCGTTAAATTTTGGGAGAGATAGAAAGTTAGCTCTTGCAAGAAGGGACATATAGGTTGTGGGAGTGGTTGCGCGATGATGTTTTTGGCTTAAGAAACCGGAATCCAGCGCAACATCTCTGGAGATCTAGGTAGCGAAATTCAACAAGTAGGATTCAGGAAAATACAGAATGTAGTTTGGGGGGAAAAGGGGCTTTTGTTGGGGAGCGGGATGGATTTCTCAGCGTTGGCGGAGGTTTGCCGTTCCTGAAAGCTGTTGTTTTATCTTATGTTCGAATATACTGATTAGTCATGAAATTTCCAGGCTACTTGATTTTCAGTAACACTCCATAGGTATTCGTTATGTGAGAGCGTGAGTATGCATTGATATTCACATTTAGTGTGTGTATACATATACATCTAACACAAGTGTATACATAGTATAATAACGGGGCCACCGGCCCCCGTTATTCACTTAGGTAGCGATAGCCAGAAGCGGAAGGCAAACTGGGTTTTTGGTAACACTTTCCCCACCCTCTCTCTCTCTCAGACTCGGGCAATAGGCCCCCCTCTCTCTCTCTCTCTCTCTCTCTCTCTCTCTCGACTCGCAACCTCTCTCTCTCTCTCTCTCGATAACCTCTCCTCCATTTCATTAGATCATCAAATCAGAGTCATGCATTACAAAAATAGACATTTATTGGAAGCAAAGTATTAATTGAATAACTCAGATTCTTACAGGATAATTAGATGGAATGATAACTCA
>NC_087210.1:67679107-67704107 GCF_015104395.2 Macrobrachium nipponense
CGTATTCCTGTCTTCGGGGGGTGGTAATATATATATATATATATATATATATATATATATATATATATATATATATATATATATATATATATATATATATATTCCACAACGTCGTTCCTTGGTTATTGTTTTAAAATGAAGCAATAGAACTGTAAACAATAATGACTGGTTTCCATATTTTTCCATTTTTATTTTAACCAGGGATTGTTCATATTTCATGTGACTGGTTTCTTTGATCAGATACACGTATGTGTTATAAACACGGTGGCGGAAATTTATGAAAACAATACACTGACATTGTTAATCAATGTTTTCTTGCATAAATTGTACGCAGACCCTTTCATACTTTTTGCGTATTTGCCACATGTATATTATGTGTTTCTCTGCATGTTTCAGTAATGTTGTAACCGGAAAGCATTAAGTATTTCGACTCACTATGCACGTCATTACGATGCTTGGATCCATTTCAAGAATCAAATGACGTCAACATATACCTCCCGCTTTGGGATTTGAACTCACATCCAGCAGATTATTACCACCTTGACCTCTTGTTTTTGAGTTGAAGTCCCTCATCTGGCCTCAAGGCTCAATGATGAGCGTATCCAAAAAACTGAAGAGGAAAGTGAGGGGTTAAGATATCAGTGTGATAAATATGCCTTTACTACATGACAAAATTATTTTATTTTTCATATCAGGGAGAAACTGCCAAAGAACAATAGCTATCCAGCATGAGGACTGAGGGTAAGTGATAAAATCATTACATTCATCATTCATTCTATATTTTTATGCAGGGAAAAAAATATTCTTGTCTAGAAGGATTATATTTTAAGACGATACACAGTGTAAAAATATTAGCATTATATTTAGGAAAATTTGTCATACGAGTAGTCGAGCCCTAGGGAAGCAATCAAAGTCTTAGAAAAAAAGTACCTTTTTATTAAAAAGAAAAAAAAGTGCCTTAAAATAAAAATAGTTGCCTTTTAGAAAAAAAATGTTGGTCCTAAAATCAGAATCGAATTTCTGAGAAAAGAATAAATAAAAACCCGAATTCCGTCGTCTTCTTTTTTTTTTCTTCATCTTCAAGATTGAATTTTCTTTTTGGGGGGAACTTCTCTTCCTCTTATTTTCTCACCAGACAATTCAATTCAATTTCTCCGCAAAGAAGTTAATCAGTTTCTCGTCTAATCCTTTCCAACTTTAATTACGTGACTTCCAGGAACGTTCCTTAATGTGATGTTCCTATTTACGCGGTAATCGTCGTCTAGGTCTGGATGATACGATGGCAGCGTTCAGGGAAAAAGATTTCGCTGTTTTAGAATTTAGATTAAGCAGGTCTTATATACCAGTTCATACGGCAGGTATGTTAGTTAAAGCTCCAGAATCGTATGCTCTTGGTGATAAGGAGGTGGTGGCTGTGTGGGGGGGGGGCTTGGGTAGGGGACAGCAATATGACACCAAATGATTTTAGCATGCAATTAGTATATTGCTTTTGCCCAAGTATCACAATTATGATAAAAAAAAAAAAAGGTATCCAGACAGGAGAGTATCTGAAACGCGAGAACCTCGTTAATTAACGTTTTTTTATTATTTTTTATTATTTTTTTCTTTGCTTATTACAGAATCCACAGCATTTTCCAGTAGATATCATTTTATTATTTTTTTTTTATTTCCCATATATCATTTTCAAAGCTCTCGGGTTTTAGACAGTCAAGTATCTTTATGGTTATTTTAATTTTGTTTTAATTTAGTCTATGGAAATTTTATATCTGATGAAATACCAGCCATCTCTCTCTCTCTCTCTCTCTCTCTCTCTCTCTCTCTCTCTCTCAATAATTAATAATTTATTTATGCTTACCTATCCATTCATTTCCTGTTTTATCCCAGAGGTTTAAAAGTAACAACAAACAACCCCCCCCCCCCTCTCTCTCTCTCTCTCTCTCTCTCAATAATTAATAATTTATTTATGCTTACCTTCCCATTCATTTCTTGTTTTATCGAAGATGTTTAAAACAATCAACAAACCCACTCCCACCATCTCTCTCTCTCTCTCTCTCTCTCTCTTCTCTCTCTCTCTCTCTCTCTCGCTTTGCATCACGACGCTTATCGTAATGAAGACTAGGTGGACAAGTACGAGTTACAGCGAGTTATTATGAACCAGGGTATGCGGACGCATCATAGCAATGCCATTTAAGTTGTTTACTTGAGAATGGGATAGAGGGAATACGAATTAACTTGGGCATTCAATAAATACCTCTCTTCTCGACAGTAGAGTAGCAATGTCCATCGAGACTAAGTATAGTAGTTATTGTGTCTGCCCTTTGCTCTTCCCTGTTTCCTGAGCGTCAAACCTTCTCGTTTCATTCAGTTAAAGTGAACAATAAACTTGACCAGTTTTCGGTCTTGGCCTCTATTTTAAGCTTATTTTCAATAAAACAAGATGTTTAACCGGTCAGACGTCAGTGAGGAAAATAAAAGTGACTGACAATAAGGGCCTGAATTCCATGCACGTATTTAACAGTTTAAACAACTTCATTTTTATTGAGATTCAAAAGTATTTTTTCATTACTAACATTCTAATGGCCATTACATTTGTGACTCCATATACCGAACCCATTCATCCATTACCTAGTCAACTTAATGACTGCTTACCTCCATGAGGCAGAAGTTACTCTAAGAATCTTCCAACAAGCCTTTTTCACAAGTTCGGTTCTAGTAAGTAATAGATTGTCGAATTAACCGTAACATCATTTTAGTCGACATCACTTACACCATCTTCCAGCGTGATACTCCCAAACATCGCCGTGATGACAGTCCCTGATGCTATTTACATTATCAGTAACAAAACAAACTTGGTTGTCATCCTCTCTGCAACCGAATGCCGGTAGATAAATCCATGTGAGTTTACCTCTTGAACCTTATACCTGGAAGGAGGTGGATGTTTGTCGAGCTTTTAGAAGGAAAGCTTCCTCCCTCAGTTTTATAAGGAAGCCTTGTGAAAAGAGGCGGGGGGTGGGAAGGGAGGGGGGGTGGTTGTTTCGTGAAGGGATACGCGCCTTCGCACTCTCTCTCTCTCTCTCTCTCTCTCTCTCTCTCATTCAGAAGCGTTCTCCATTTGTCGCCAGCCGATGGTGGGCTGACGAGTGGTCTTTAAACATGTTTACCGTGCCATATTTTTCCTTCCCTCCCTCGTCGAGTCGAGATGAATGCGTTGCTGAGCGTTTGTTTGGGATTTGCGTCTTATCAGCGCCTTGGGAATAATTCCGAGGTGGTTGAAAGAGGTCCACAACAATGCCGGTTATTACTGTGCACTAGCTTAAGTGAAGGTTAACATCGTTGTGGAATTCACTAGGGAAAATCGACGAAGGACTTGAAGATGAAGTCGTGGTTGTGACGCTAGGCTTATGCATAATATATCTAACTTATTCAAGGCGTTGTTAACCGCCGGTGTCGTCATTAAAACACTAGACCTATATGTTAAATATATTATTTATTTAAGACTCTGATAACGTAAACCGTAAAGAAATAGAGAGGTCTTCAAGGTATATTGAAATGTGTACGAAGGCGCTCCCCCTGGAATACGATTTAAGCTTCACCGCATCTCGCGGTTTCGAAGTTTGCTCGACTCGGGAAGTTCAAACTTCCTTTACATGGCTCTTAGCACGGTATGTCTAAGGCGGTTCGTGTGGTCTCTGCTTCTACTGGAGTCTTGTTTGCCAAGTGTCGACAAGATGATGGAGTATGTATATATATATATATATATATAATAATATATATATATATATATATATATATATATATAAATGTGTTATGTGTGTGTGTGTGTGTGTGTGTGTGTGTGTATATATATATATATATATATATATATATATATATATATATATATATATATATATATATATATATATATATATATATATATATATATATATAATATGGGGAGCAGCACATTTGCTATATCGTTGGTTGTTCAATCAAACTAAATAAAGCAAAGATGGGTCTGGACAGTACTTGAATGGGTAACTACAAGAAAAGTCAGACTCATTGGGGGCACATAAATCAATCGAGCATCCGTTGGACTATAGTAGATTCACATCAACCGTGCATCTGATGTCTAGGCCAGTCCCTTACGATGCTCTTGATTGGCTGTTCATAAGCCAATGACAGAGCTGGAAAATCTCAGTCTCTCGAAATAGTTCACTTAGGCAGGATGTATGTTCCACCTCTCCTGAGAGATACTTTTGAAAGACGTATCCCTCAAGAGAGGTGGAACATACATCCTGCCTATGTGAACTATTTCGAGAGACTGAGATTTTCCAGCTCTGTCATTGGCTTATGAACAGCCAATCAAGAACATCGTAAGGGACTGGCCTAGATACCAGATGCACGGTTGATGTGAATCTACTATACTAACTAGAGCAACCTGATCGAATAAATACATCGTGAACACCGGAATGATAACGCCATCTGGGGCCAAACCCACTAAGCTCAATCCAAGGGTATGTAAAATAAGTTTGGATGTGGCAGGAGACATAACTTTTCCGGTGGGTAGGCAGTTAATACGGTAATAATCCTCCTATCCTATATCTGTTTACTGGCAAGCTGATAGGGTAACTATTATAAACTTTTGATTATAAATGGAATGAACAGAATAATGTATGACTTGTAAAACTTATATCATTTCATTCATTTCCACAGGGGACATATTCACCCTCCAACTCAGTCATTCACTTTCAACTGATCACTTCCAGTTTTCACATCCTGTATTTGCTCACATCAACTTTGATCGTTGTCACAAATATTAAATTGTCTCGTGTGTTTGTACAGCGATCTGGATTGTTCGTCAGATTCAATATTCTGTTTTATTGAACAAGTGACTGCATCCCCTACGTTCACCAAACGGATATGATCAGGATATGATCAGTGCCACCCCCCGGTATGCATTTCCATCCTGTCCCTGATTGTCTTGACTGGACTTAGAATAACGTTTGAGCAACTCAGTTAGTTCTGAAGAATTTGATGCAAATACATGTCTCAGTCTCACTACTATTTTGCAATATGTACGGATAGTGAATATTGTGTTCGTATCCAAGAAACTTCTTTTCTTTTTAGTTTTCTGTAAAAGAAAGCTGAGATGGCTATATGGCAGCTCGTCCGCACTTTTTTCGTCCGCCCTCAGATCTTCAAAACAACTGAGGCTAGAGGGCTGTAAATTGGTATGTTGATCATTCACCCTTCAATCATCAAACATACAAAATTTTAGCCCTCTAGCCTCAGTAGTTTTCACTTTATTTAAGTTTGAAGTTAGCCGTGATCTCGCGTCTAGCACCGCTATAGATGCCAATAACACAGGCTACCACCGGGCCCTGGCTGAAAGTTTCATGGATTTTCATACAGCATTATACGCTGTACAGAAAACTCGATTGCGCCGAAGAAACTTCGGACAACTTCTTACTTGTTTATGATTCTTGTGAATTTTATCCTTCATCACTATTCATTGTGATGCTTTATTTCCGTTTAAAGCAACATCATTGATTGTCATTTACAAACAGTACTTTTTGACCTTCCTCATTCTATTGCAGGTTGTCGTGGCGAACAGTCGAATTCTCCTTTAAGGTTTTGTATACAATTGTAAGCTCGAGTCGGTTATCTTTTCAAACACTTCATAACTTATTTTAATTTGTTCACAATTCCACTCGTTATCAGCATTAATTATTTTTCGTTTATCTGTGGAGTCACGGAACTTGAATACATGTTGTTACGTATGTATTATGTATAGAGTAAAACAGCAGACATCACCACAGAACATTTAAGCTTTCGTATTCTGGGAAATATTTTGAATCTACGCCAACTACGATTTCCTGTTTCTTTATTGCATTTGGGCTCCAGCAATTATTACTTAATCTCTTCCAAATTCAGTACCTCAGAAATTCTGTGGCTTTACTTAAAGAATGAAAAGTTCCATTGCGTTGTCGTATATTTTATTATTATTATTAGGCCACTTGAGAAAAATTACGTATAATGCAAGTTTTCTCGAGCAAACCATTCGTTTTCGTTTAATTTAATGTCGGTCAATGGTGTTTCTTATTCAGCATTCCCATTCCGAATTCAGAAATATCTTGCCTAGGCTGTCTATCTCGCGATTTCGGTTTTCAGCCACAAACTTTGATACAGATTCCTAGTTATATCTTCTCTCATAGGCCACGTTTAGCCAGAGATAAATATGTAGTTATTTTCTCAATCAATAAGAAAATAATATTACTTATATATCTATATACTGGAGATCTATTCTCGTTATATTACGTGTCCTTTAGTCTAGCTGCGTAACAAATTCTGAACCATCACTGGTCAGAGTTTGAAACAATCGTAGCTTCTCACGGCCCACAAATATGCAAACACCTTAATATGGACGTGTGAACAATTATTTACTTTGGGCTTAATGAAGTAGTAGATAAGTATGTGCAGACAGGCCATTACCTTATTGAACAGATTGTAAAACTAATCCGAAGATAATAAAGAGAGTTTAAGGGAAAACTATTTACACATAGGTAGCATTTCTCTCTCGAATTGTTCCCCTCCCAATGTGCCACTCTGCCTCGTCTTTTCTGCTCTTGTCCTTTCCCTTCCCTGTCCTGTCCTTCTCCTACCAGCAAAAATGCTGTCAGCTGATGTCCTGTGCCTCCCCAAGCGCTGCTCCTCTTGACTCTACATATCAGTTGGGAATCAGCCGTTCCCTCCTGTTTTGGTATTCCAAAAGTGGCTGTGATCTTGCTTAGGAGTGAATTTTTCTTTAGACTTACTTGGACGCCAATGGCTCTGGAAGAGCCGTTTTCAACTTCAATTTTCTTTTTATATTTATGCATTGACCAATACTCATTTTGATTTACTTGTTATCTTTTTGTATTGTGTTGGTGGAAACCTGAGTAAATGTGTTCAATGTGTGCGTGTGTTCTAGTGTAGAAGAATATGCCTTTTTGCATTTTTTTCAAACTTCATTTTTCATTCGTCATTAGTCCCAGTATCCTTGGCCTACGCCCTAGACCTGGTACTCCACGTCATGGTAATCCTTCGGACCAACCCTATGAGAACCGTTATTCAGCTCAGTGATCTGGTTAAACTATAATAATAATAATTTTGCTAATGCACCTATTTTCAGTCCGTTATTTTCAGTTCGTTCTCCATTGTGAACGGATGTACATGGCTTAATAAGATATGAATGTGCTCATCTCTGGATATGATTAAATCTATACATTTGCATTATTATTGCTTTTATATATATATATATATATATATATATATATATATATATATATAATATTATATATATAAAGACCAGGCTTAACGCTCTAACTGGCGACCTCTTTGGTGCTAACCTTATTCAAATAGATTCTTTTGCACGTGTGCGCTTATATCTTTATTGTATACCTGTATAAAAAAAGCGAGACTGAGCCCTCTTACAGATAGCGTCTAGGTGTCTTCATCATGAAAATGATCCTTCTCTCTCTCTCTCTCTCTCTCTCTCTCTCTCTCTCTCTCTCTCTCTCTCTCTCTCTCTTGTAGAGTTGGCAATGCACGAGGACTTTTTCTTTCGTGACACGCAACTAAACAAATGTAGGTATTGTCGACACTTTCCTGAGACGTTTAGCTACCCCCCCGCGAAACCCCAAGTATAGTATTATTCAAATATTGCACCGTCAATATGCCTTATTATTATGTGAACATGTCTGATATTTAGCCATCCATCTTTTCTGCCTTAAAATATACCGGTATCTGGTGTCGTTTATATGTCTAATTTTACTCTTTGGTTATGTGACTTGTATTACTGGGAATATTGTTGCTTATTATAGTGTAGAAATTACCTTTCCTTTCTCCTCCAACCCCTCTAGGGATCCACCCACAAAGGCCCCCTTTCCCCCAGCCCCCTTATAGAAAATGTTCTCTTTGTGAACCGAAGAAATTTGAAAATATGCCCAACAAATGCGGCTTTCACTATATGAGCACATATCTTATCACGAAATGTTGTCCTCTACCTCGTCATTCAAAAACTCGTGCTAATCTTGTCGTAATTCCTCCTCAATCTTACCTTCCTCTTCAGAGCAATAGGAGGAAATAGGCCTAAGTTTGTCGTGGTATTCTAGTTACGGGCTCTTGGTATCCATAAAGGAAGGTATTCCGCCTCCAGAACTCTCCTGTCACCGTTGTGTCGCGGTGTAAGTCTCGGATCAGAGTCTTTGTAATCGACTCCTCAGTCCTCACCCGTGAATCTCCCACCATATCCCACCATATCCCACGTTTCAGGACGACCTCCTTCGAATAGCGTTTCCTTTGAGTAGGTCAGAGTCCAGAGGTCCACACAAAGCCTCTTGCTTCTATTCACACCATGCCACACTATTAAGGGTCGCCTATAGAGCAAGGGTAAGGGTCCCTCGTGGCATGATGGCTTAATCAAAGCCAACCAACCAACCCTTGAGTAGGAATATCTGCTTTACGGCAGACAGGGATGGAGTTGAGGAGATGGAAGGGTTGTAGGGGGAGGCTGTTGTATGTGGGACTCTGGAATGGGTTTTTGGAAGGGTTATGAATTGGAGGGGTTATGAAAGGCTTCAAGGAGCAAGAGCACGTGCATGTGCGAGGTCACTTTGGCCTAACAACGAGATTGTAATGAGGGGAGGATTGTCCCAAGAAAAGAGGTGAATGTCGATGATAGAAAGTATGAAGGAACGATCCAACCTTTTGCTGAACCTTGAAGTTATACTCTCTCTCTCTCTCTCTCTCTCTCTCTCTCTCTCTCTCTCTCTCTATATATATATATATATATATATATATATATATATATATATATATATATATATATATATATATATATATATATATATATTCTCCTTTTTTTGGCAATCGCCTTTGTGGATGTGGACTTCTTTGATGCAGACTTTTTCATATTTCCTTACTCTTGTTTTCAATAATTCTTCAAAGCAATATATATATATATATATATATATATATATATATATATATATATATGTGTGTGTGTGTGTGTGTGTGTGTGTGTGTGTGTGTGTGTGTTTGTGCGTTCATCATGCCAGTTTTATGTATTTATCCCTCTTCTTAATTATTCCGATCGCGCTCCTCACCAACCCATCACTCACAAAGACGAAAACAATAAAGGCCTCTATGCCTCCTTTTCCTTTTATCATTTAACCACCGAACAAAGAACTGCGGTTCCCTTTTCGTTAAACTTCTCCGTCATTTATTTCGTCCGGAGACTAATTCCTTGTAGCCTACCCTGGACGCATTTTCAATCAACCCGGAATTAACGCGAACCTTTAATGACCCCAAGCTCTTCCTCCCCTTAGTTGTCAGACAGTGGTATTTAATTCAGTGTTGGGTTTCGGCTGCTCTCCACAGTATCTGGTTCTTCTCGGATTGCCTTAATTAATGGTGTCGTTGTGGACGGGGCGATCATTCTTTTTAGGTGTACCGACTTTCCTTATACCTCGTGTTTCTTTTTCATTTTTGTTTAATTGTTGTTTCTTTTTCACATTGCGAAAGAAAGTGGTCTACCTTGACCATATTACTAAGATAACCTTAAACTGAATATCTGCAAAGCTTTTTCATTCGCTTAACGACCAGTTGTGTGATAAGGAAAGACAATTCCATTATTATATCTGTCGAATCCAAGAAAAAAAACATTGAGTTGTGATGTCATAGAACCTCGAGAGCACAGAAGTCAGTTCTTTTCAGACGTTCCCCTAAACTAGATGTTCTTAACCCTTATTTTTCATTTCATTACAAAGAATCCTTTTACATTGTTATATGAATGTACATATATTTATTTTTAAAAGATATAGCTTAAAACTAACAAAAGTTACTGAACCACCAAATATATACAGCGAATATATACATTACAGTAAATCATTCATATTCATATCCAAGAATTTTTTACAAAATAAACCTGTACACTTTTTCTTCAATGTTTCAGTAATAATGTATCTATGTGCTACTATTTTACCAATCGATTTTTCCTTCGATTTATGGTAATTCAACCTCATATCTCTGTTCACCCACAATTCAACGATGTAGGCAGTAACGATCAAAATGGCAGCATTCCTTTCCTTTTAATATGTGGAAGATCAAGATACAATAGCTTTAACATCAGGGGAAACCTAATAGAACATATATTACGTAGGGTATTCTTCAACCACAATACAATTTCATTGTCTCTAACAAAAGTATGCGATATGAAGAATTGTCTCTTAACCTTTTGATGACTCCAGACCCCTAATGACTTGCCCAATATGGTTCCATACCCCCTTTGCTTAAGTCCACTTAAGTCCCATTTGTTGACAATATAACTTAATATGAGTACTTAGTTTAACACATACTTTAGGTATGAATAGTTAGGAAAAGAACATACAAGAAAATCAAACCCATTTATATTTTATATAGCTGTTTACTTACAAAATGTACCCACGTATACACTGACACATTAAAATCAAATATACACAAATATCCAGAGATCAAGTCCCATACCCCCAGCATGTGGTTCTCATACCCCCAAGGGGTATGGATACCCCTTGTTAAGATGCCCAATGAAAGACCTTTAAGAAGATCTGCGTCTTTTAGGTGTGCTTGACCCATTTCTGAATATTTTTTTTCGATGCTATTTTCGCTTGATACTTATTTATTTCGATGGTCTCCAGTTCCTAAAGTAATATGTCTATGCTTAATCCCTTTTTTTTTAATTTTTTTTTTTACCGATGTCTACCCTGACATCAAAATAGTGAGTTGTTTTAGTGTTTAATATCAGTTTCTCAATTTCCTGTGGAGCATTAAATCTTGGTATGTGACGTATGTGACGTGTTCATTTTGTGCATTTTTTTATGAAACGCATCCTGCTTAGATCCTTCTGCATAACCTCTCATATTCCGCGTGCTCAGGTAGTCAGTCAATCCTTCATAGTTTGCTCCAACGAATGTCCCCATCGTGTCTCATTTCAGTAGCGCTTTCACTCGATGCTTCATTCAGCCTCACCTTTAATTAAACCCTCGGTAAAACTCTTCCCTATGGGGCTAATTGAAATATTCGCGTCGCGGTTTCCTTTCATCACTTTTATTTCTCGGTGTACAGAATGATTCAAATAACGCTTAATGTTGATCTTGCAGAGGCGACGACTTTCATAGTTCAGTCTCCATTCATCTCCCGTGAGAGGGATGCTGTACAAGTTGATGCCCAATTGAGAGCAATAGGGAATTTAGCTTTATGGAATTTATAAAAGACTGCTTCCCTTATCCCACCATCTTTCCCCCAGACACGAAATTATCACCTTCCAGCCTTCCTCTCTCTCTCTCTCTCTCTCTCTCTCTCTCTCTCTCTCTCTCTCTCTCTCTCTCTCTCTCTCTCTCTCTCTCTCTCAGGGGGAAGATTTTAAAGGCAGAAATGGATTTTAAGAGCGAACACAACTTGGTAGAAAGTTTTATTTTGTGAAACTTTCCTTAGTGATACCACCTTTGGGTTTTTGACGATAGTTGTTTATGACTATGTGAAATTTGTAGGGCTCACAGATCTGTACTTCCTACAAGAATTTCTATTAGAAATACGTCTGATCTTAACATTTGTCAGGTCTTCAAATCTTGGGTTTAGGCAAATGCAAGCTGCACTTTTGCACACATTAAAACAAAAAGCTCTAAACACATAGACACATACGTCTACATATATGATGTGGCATATATTCAGTTATCGAATATTGGCAAAGATACTCCTGTAAATCAGATTCAAAATCTTACATATCCGTCTTGTGCATATTTCTGCTCGAGGAAACATGACAGATAAACGGCGGCGAAATGGCGGACCTTATAGAGCCAGCTCTTGTACATAAGAGGCACAGAGAGAGAGAGAGAGAGGAGAGATGAGAGTAGAGACGAGAGAGAGAGAGAAGAGAGCAGATGAAGGAGGAGAGGAGGAGGAGAGAGAAGGTGATTATAGCCTTTCATTAGTGTTTCCTAGCGCCAAAGAATAGTTGGATGTATTGCAGCAGGACAGCAAGAAGTTGTGTTATTATACAGCCAGCAGTCTTCAACTAACCTTTAACTGTAAAATTTATGAGCCGTAATGCAATATCTTACATTGTTTATCTTGTTATTTTTAATATATTGACCCAGTTTGAGAAATGTGCAAGTTACTTCGACGCCCTAATCCAGTCATCCCGGAAATGTAACAGAATAATCTTGAGGATCAACTGGCAAATGAATCGGAATCAGATTCTGATGAAACTTTAATCCCTCCTTGATCAGAACGCGTTTCGAGTTGCTTACTAGCGTAAGTGATCGTTGTTCCTTGCTCTTTCTTCATAAGGGGTCAAGATCATTTTCTCTATTCTTTGTTTTCTGCACAAGAACTATTGTGACGGCTTTGTCCGTCCGTCCGCATTTTTTCTCTCCGCCCTCATATCTTAAAAATTTGTGAGGCTAGAGGGCTGCAAATTGGGCTTTTGATCATCCACCCTCCAATCATCAAACATACCAAAATGCAGCTCTCTAGCCTCAGTATTCTTTTTTATTCCATTCAAGGTAAAAGTCAGCCTTATTCGTGTGTCTGGCAACGCTATAGGGCAGGCCACCATAAGGCCGAGGCTGGAAGCTCCTTCTGCACAGTTTTACCTTTTTTTATCTTTTAGTGAAGATAGTTGTGAACGCATTCCATGATGCTTTTCGAAAAGGCACTTGTCGATGAACCCACAAAAAAGGGCCGAAAAGGAGATAGAAAAAGGGAAATAAGTGGTCTGTTTGTGAAATTGATAAAGATAAAGAATAAGTCTGAATTATTGTACACGGGGATATTTTTATGGAAATTTAAATACAATTATGTTATTGTAATTTGTTGCTTCCTTATTATGCATTTTGTGAGCAGCATCTTCTTGCCACCAATAATGCATGAGAAATGGCCAAAGATATGTAGTGGAAAGCTTCCTTAGAACTGGAACCCAAAAACTCTAAGCCAGTTTCCCACTGGATATAACTTGCTTCCAATCTGAAGGAACTTTTTGACCTGCGCCCGCCATTTCCGAAATTTGGTTATTGGTTTAAAGCTACTTAATAGCAGCAATATCTTCATCTCATATATTTATCAGTTACTTTATGTAATTTTTAGTTATCACGTTGAAACGTTGGTAAGCATTTTACATAACAATTTATACTATATGTGCAAAACCCAGATGATGATGAAATTATTTTTTTTTTTATGCCTATTGATAAATTTTAAAACTTTTCCTTATGAATGGTGTCAAATTAGCGTAATTTATTCCTTGTTTATTTTATTAAACCAGCCTTGTACCTTAGTTTTAAGTGCTCTCTTATATTCAGTTCAGCAGCTGTATTTTTTTTTTTACGTTAACGTAACGTTCAGTGGTTTTGCCCAGTGATTCCTCCTCTTGTTGTGAATTACCTAACTATCGTGTTAACGATTGTTTTTATTTTGTTTTCGAGTTGGAATGGAACTGTAGTGCGGTGAGTGGAGGCTGGCCTAAGACAGTTCGGGCCTGTATAAGCTTCTGTTTCCCGCCTGAGGATTTGGCGGAAGACGTGGTCGTCGCTGTCCCGCCACGTAGGAGGCGTTACGCCAACCACTGTCCTGTGTTGTCCATCTCCAGCTGCTGGTCCAGGAGAGCTTAGGGCTCGTGAGGAGGCACGTAGGGAGGCCATTGCCAGGTGAGAGGAGATTATCCTGTGTTGTCCCTCGGGATCTACCTGGACAATTCGTGAGCTCCCCTGTTTAGCTGCTGGGAGGTTGAAGCGACCTCCGTGAACTCCTGGGCACTTTGTTGTACGCGAGGATTTGCGTAATTAATTATTAATCATATTTGTATATGTGTATGTTATATTGAGTTGTCGGTATTTGGTATTTTTGCCCCTCAAAATGTTTATATGAATTAGTTTAAGTTTAGAACTGCCACGGTTAGGTAGGAGATTTAAGGTTTTCCTAACTTTATTTTCTCTGCTCTTCCTTCTTTCTTATATTTTGTAGGCAAGTGGTTTTATTATTGGGCCCGTGTTATTATTATTTGAGCCTTTGGCATATTATATTCTTTACTTTGTTAGGGTCAGCTTTCAGAATTAGGAGTCCTTGTGAGCTGTTATTTGCTCCTTGTATTTTGTGTATTTAAAGTTAAGTTTTCTCACAGGGCTTATTTAGTGTTAAGTGTATTTTATAATTAAATATTGTTAATTTTATTTTGGTATTTGTGTCCACATTCCTCATACCCTGTGTACTTTCTTACTGCCTACGATCCCTGAGACTATTGAAGTATAAAGAACCTGTATTACGGCCAAAGAGGTCGTAACAATTTAGCGACCATGACAGGATCGTACGCAGGTATGCACAGAGTTTGGGTTTGTGGAGCAACTCTTGGATAGGTTACAATATTTGATTTGATTTTGTTGCTTGCCTTACTTTCCCCCCTTGTAGGTAATTCACTATGGAAGACTTTGTTTTTGACCCAGCCAAATTTTTGGGGTCTGCTGACTGTATCAAATATCTAGCTATCTTAAGTAAGGAGCATTTAAGGAGTTGTGCTTGTTGGTTAAATATTTCTTTTAGACCCACGGACACTAAGGCTCAGTTGTTGTTGTCTGTTAAGGCGATGGTGGCTCGTGGTATAGCTGAGGGTGAGGATTTGGCTAGGGGTATGATTAGTGGAAGTTCTGGAGACGATAATTCTGTTGATGAAGAGGTCAGTGTTAATCCTGGGCTGTCCACTATTTGAGGACCACCCTCGTACTGGTGTTATTTATACTAGTCCAGGTAATTTAACTGTAAAAACTAGTCTCTCTAATAATCCCTTTGTAGATGTAGAGCCAGAGCCATTGCAACCTGTGATGAATCCTGAAAATGAGGACCTTAGTATAATTTGTAAAAGAATAGAATTATTGAAGGTACAATTCGAAGAGAATGAGAGGGCGAGGCGCCATGAGTTGGAAATGGCTAGAATTAACTTAGACTTGGCTAGGTTACGAGCTAACCCTGACTTTAACAGTACTCCCACCGGTCCTTCTTCCGATAGGTTTAACATGAGTGTGGCATTAAAGTTGGTGCCCATGTTTGATGAGCGTAATGTGCCGGAGTTCTTTAAGGCTTTTGAGCGGGTGGCCACTAGGTTGTCTTGGCCCACTGATATGTGGACTGTACTAATTCAATGCAGGTTAGTAGGCAAGGCCATTCACCAATATAATTCTTTGGAAGAGAGTGTAGCCAGAGATTATAGTAAGGTTAAGGCATTGATTCTCAAGGCATATGACTTGGTCCCTGAGGCTTATCGCCTGAAATTCCAAACTTCTATGAAGCCCGGATACTATGTCTTATGTAGAGTATGCCCGTCTTAAGGACGAGCAGTTTGATGACTGGGTAAAGAGTCGCCAGTGGTCTCCTTCTCCTCCTTGAGGGAGCTGATGCTACTTGAGGAGTTTAAGAAAACTTGTAGTAAAAGAACTTAGGATTCCTGGAGGAAGCTAAAGCATATAGCTTAAGTAAAGCTGCTCAGATAGCTGATGAGTATATTTTAACACACCATGTAGGTAACAGTAGTTTTGGCCCATCAGTCATTAAATCCCAGCCTGCCAGGCCGAACAATAATTGGAGATCCAATAACCCCTTTAAAACAAAGGTTGAAGCTAGCCAGGGAAATAACCCGAGTGGAAGGAACACACGGATGTTTTCCCAGAGTAATCAAAGTTCTAGTAATGTTGGTAGAGCTAGGGGAACTTGTTTTTTTTTTTTGTGTTTTTGTGCCACGAGCAGGGTCACTTTCAAGCTCGGTGTCCTGCCCGGAGGAGGTATCTCCAGCGAAACGGAAGGGGAGGTAACAACAATGTCCCCATATCTTAATTGCTAATGCCCCTACTACCCCTAATGCTGAAGTGAGTGTTCCCCAGGAACTGAAGGAAGGGTTATGTTTAGTGGTAGTGGAGGTGAAATAAACCAGTCACCTGCTAGCTCTCCTTTGTGACTTTTTGACAAATATATTTGGCCTGGCAGTTTGGTTGTTGATAGTAAAGTTGTCAGAGTGAACTTCTTAAGGGACACTGGGTCTGCTCGATCATTGGTGTTGTCAAAGGTTTTGAAGGATGTTGGTGATTCTGGAAATTATGTGGTCCTGGGTGGGTTCCCTGATACAGTGGTTTCTGCGCCTTTGGTGGAGGTAGAGGAATTCTTCCCAGGGTATCACAAGGTGACAGAATTGGCAGTGGTAGAAAAGCTCCCCATCCCTGGTATTGACGGCATTTTGGAAAATGATATGTTGGATGCCCGAGGTTATGAATTATTCCCAATAGTTTCCATAACTGCAAGTCCTGTGGCAATTACCACTCAAGCTTCTGCAAAGGCTGCTGCCGCCTTACAGAATGAGGATAATTTAAACTTTAGTAGTTTAGAGGTAGAGGTAGAGAGACCCGGGTCTGTAGGTAGTGGTGTAGTAGTAGTTTTTATAAATAAATATTTAATCCTATTGTGACCGTGTAAGCTCTATTGAAGCTCAGAAGGCTGAATTCCTTCATTAGAACTTGGGGAGGTACGGTATAATTGAACAAAACCAAGGTTCTGTGTGATTAGAGGTTTGTTGTAGAGAGTTAGTCGTCCTGTGAATCACGGCTTGAACCAAACCTCTCGGGTAGAACAGATTGTGGTACCTTCAAAATATCAGAATGATGTCCTTAGTTTAGCTCATGAGGATTCCTTTTCTGGCCATTTTGGAGTTTGTAAAACACATAATAGATTGGCAAAATATTTTTGGTGGCCGGGATTGAAATCCTCAGTGAAGAAATTTGTAGGAAGTTGTGCAACGTGTCAAGTGATGGGTAAACCTAATAAACCTATTCCTAAAGCCCCTTTGCACCCAATTCCTGCAATTGGGGATCCTTTTGCAGAGTTGGTTGTTGATGTGGTTGGGCCTTTGCCCCGAACTAAATCTGGATTTACTTATCTTCTGACTATAATGGACAGAGCGTCTAGGTTTCCTGAAGCTTTTCCTATGAGGAAAATTACATCCAAAGTAGTGTTTGAGAAACTAATAGATTTTTTTTCAGGTATTGTTGTCTCGTAAAATTCAAACCGATTGTGGCACGAATTTCACGAGCAAGGTATTTAAAGGTAAATGTGCTGAACTGGCCATTCAGCACATTACCAGTGTACCTTACCACCCAGTGAGTCAGGGCGTAGTTGAAAGGTTCCAACAAACCCTACAGTATATTTAAAAAAAGTATTGTTGTGAGCAAGGAGAGGATTGGGATAAGGGTCTTCCCTTTGCTCTTTTTGCTATACGTAATCATCCCAATTCTTCCACAGGTGTAGCTCCATTTGAGTTAATTTTTGGACATAAAGTTACGTGGTCCTCTAAAAATTTTCCATGAGTTGTTTAGAAGTTAGCCATAACAAAGAATTGAATGTAGGTGAGTTTGTTGAGGACCTGAGGAGGAGATTATCAGCTGCCTGGAAATTTGCCCAGGATAATTGTGTTGTCTCAGGCCTCAATGAAGGAAAATTATGATAAGAAAAGTAAGGCATGTTCGTTTGAGCCTGGTGAGCTTGTTTTGGTTTTGAGTACAGACTCTGACAATTTTCTGGAACCTAGGTATAAGGGGCCTTGGAAGGTACTCCGGAAATTTTCTGATGTCAATTATGAAGTCGAAGCTCCTGTGACCAAACGTAGTGTCGGATATTCCATACATAGATTGAATCTTACACAGTTGGTAGACTTGACCCTCTAGCTATAGTATATGAGCCAGTGTCTCTAGTGTTAGACCACACGTTAGAAGAACCAGCCGACTTGTTTTGCCAGGTATCTTCAGATGCTCTTACAGGTAATATGCAAAATTTTGAAACTTTAGTAAAGGGTTTGGAGCATCTGGAGGCTATCCAGAAGGATGACATGATGAAATTAATATCTTCTTTTTCAGACTTATTTCAGGCCTTCCCAGGTAGAACGACCTTGCTCCAACATGATGTTGATGTGGGCAGTGCTTCCCCAGTCAAACAAAGTCCTTATCGATTAAATCCAGAAAAACGTGATATTGTCGAGGAGATAAAGTATATGTTGGAGCATGATTTAATTAGACCTTCGGTAAGTCCTTGGAGCTCACCTATTGTACTTGTTAAGAACCTAATGGCAGTTTCGCATGTGTGTGGACTACCGCAAGGTCAATGCTAATACAAAGAATGACTCTTTCCCTTTGCCACGTATCGAGGACTGTCTTGATCGGATAGGACCTGCTAAGTTTATAACTAGATTGGATCTTTTAAAGGGGTATTGGCAGGTTCCCCTATCGGATCGAGCTCGTGAGATTTCCGCTTTTGTTACTCCCTTTGGGCTTTACGAGTGTAAAGTACAGTAATGCCCTTTGGGATGAAGAACGCAGCGTGCACCTTCCAGCGTTTGATGAACAGTGTTATATGTGGTCTGGAGGGTACAGAAATTTATATAGATGATTTGGTTATTCACAGCAATGACTGGCAGACTCATTTGGTGAGATTAAAGAAGGTATTTGAGGCCTTGAGAGCCGCTGGTCTTGTTGTAAATTTGAGTAAATGTGAATTCGGTAAAGCCAAGGTTTGTTATCTAGGTCACGAGGTTGGTTTGGGTCTGGTCACTCCTAAACAAGCTAACCCTCGAGGCTCTATTAAATTTGCAAAGGCCGCACAATGTTAGGGAAGTCCGGAGAATTTTAGGTATGTTGGGTTATTATAGGAGATTCGTCCGGAACTTCTCTGACATTGCTCAGCCCCTTACTCAATTATTGCAAAAGGGACAAAAGTTTGTATGGTCTTCTCAGTGTGAGGAATCTTTTTTAAAACTCAAAAACGTATTGATGTCTAACCCTATTCTAATGTCTCCTGACTTTCAGAAACCGTTTATTGTGGCTGTAGATGCCAGTGATGTGGGTATAGGTGGAGTACTTTTTCAAAGACATTAAAGGATGGTGAAGTGCGTCCAGTATCATACTTTAGTCGTAAGTTGCTGGATGCTGAGAGAAGGTATTCTACCATCGAGAAGGAGGCTCTAGCTTTAATTCGTACCTTGGTTCATTTCAAACCATATGTTACTAATTTTTCCTTTCCCGTAGAAATTTGGACGGGCCATAACCCTTTGGTGTTCATCGAAAGAATGAAAGGTTCTAATCAGAGGATTTTGCGTTGGGCTCTCTTGCTTCAGGAATTCAAGCTGTTATTAAACACATTAAGGGGTCTGAAAATAAGATTCCTGACGCTCTTTCCGGATCTGACAATGGTTTGCTTTACCTGTCTCGTACCTCGTCCTTCTCATTTCTCCTTCGGGGTTTGTATTGAAAATTATATTTAAGGTAGTTTAATTTTTTATCATATTTAGAATGGTGTATCGATTCGGGCTTTGTCTTAAGTCTGTTTCATTATGTTGTTGTGAGTTTTGCTTACAACCTTATTTTTTCCCTTCCCAGGATATTTTAGATTAAGTAGTCTCTTTTTCCCTTGTAGGATGTTTTAAATAAGTTGTCTCTTTTTTCCCTTGCAGGATGTTTTAGATTAAGTTTTCTATATGGTTATCTTCTAGTATGTTATATGATTGTGTGGTACTAAAAAAATTTATGCTATTTGAATAATTTTTTTTTTTTTTTTTTTGAGGGTGGAGGAAGGTGTCAAATTAGTGTAATTTATTCCTTGTTTATTTTCTTAAATCAGCCTTGTACCTTAGTTTTAAGTGCTCTCTTATATTCAGTTCAGCAGCTGTATTTTTTTTTTTTTTTACGTTAACGTAACGTTCAGTGGTTTTGCCCAGTGATTCCTCCTCTTGTTGTGAATTACCTAACTATCGTGTTAACGATTGTTTTTATTTTGTTTTCGAGTTGGAATGGAACTGTAGTGCGGTGAGTGGAGGCTGGCCTAAGACAGTTCGGGCCTGTATAAGCTTCTGGACGTACGCTCTTTTGTTGGCAGCCTTCTGGAGATTTATCTTACGCCTTTTTGGAGGAATACTCTGACGGACCTCCCTTGGAAGTGGTTTTCCGTAGATGTGCTGAGCCATCTACGGCGTAAGTGCATTGTGGAGTTTGATCACGGCTGTGATATCGCAGGTTATCGTCACTTGCGACGCCCCTGTACTCCTGTTTCCCACCTGATGATTTGGCGGAAGACGTGGTCGTCGCTGTCCCGCCACGTAGGAGGCGTTACGGCAACCACTGTCCTGTGTTGTCCACCTCCAGCTGCTGGTCCAGGAGAGCTTAGGGCTCGTGAGGAGGCACGTAGGGAGGCAATTGCCAGGTGAGAGGAGTTTATCCTGTGTTGTCCCTCGGGATCTACCTGGACAATTCGTGAGCTCCCCTGTTTAGCTGCTGGGAGGTTGAAGCGACCTCCGTGAACTCCTGGGCACTTCGTTGTACGCGAGGATTTGCGTAATTAATTATTAATCATATTTGTATATATGTATGTTATATTGAGTTGTCGGTATTTGGTATTTTTGCCCCTCAAAATGTTTATATGAATTAGTTTAAGTTTAGAACTGCCACGGTTAGGTAGGAGATTTAAGGTTTTCCTAACTTCATTTTCTCTGCTCTTCCTTCTTTCTTATATTTTGTAGGCTAGTGGTTTTATTATTGGGCCCGTGTTATTATTATTTGAGCCTTTGGCATATTATATTCTTTACTTTGTTAGGGTCAGCTTTCAGAATTAGGAGTCCTTGTGAGCTGTTATTTGCTCCTTGTATTTTGTGTATTTATTGTTAAGTTTTCTCACAGGGCTTATTTAGTGTTAAGTGTATTTTATAATTAAATATGTTAATTTTATTTTGGTGTTTGTGTTGAAAACCTCTCCCACATTGGTCCTCATGACCCTGTGGGTACTTTCCTTACTGCCTACGATACCCTGTGACTATTGAAGTGTAAAGAACCATGTTAAATTACGGCTAAAGAGGTCTTAACAATTTGGCGACCGTGACAGGATCGTACACAGGTATGCACAGAGTTTGGGTTTGTGGAGCAACTCTGGGATAGGTTACAATATTTGATTTTGATTTTGTTGCTTGCCTTACTTTCCCTCCTTGTAGGTAATTCACTATGGAAGACTTTGTTTTTGACCCAGCCAAATTTGGGTGTCTGCTGACTGTATCAAATATCTAGCTATCTTAAGTAAGGAACATTTAAGGAGTTGTGCTCGTTGGTTAAATATTTCTTTTAGACCCACGGACACTAAGGCTCAGTTGTTGTTGTCTGTTAAGGCTATGGTGGCTCGTGGTATAGCTGAGGGTGAGGATTTGGCTAGGGGTATGATTAGTGGAAGTTCTGGAGACGATAATTCTGTTGATGAAGAGGTCAGTGTTAATCCTGGGCTGTCACTATTTGAGGACCACCCTCGTACTGGTGTTATTTATACTAGTCCAGGTAATTTAACTGTAAAAACTAGAGTCTCTAATAATCTCTTTGTAGATGTAGAGCCAGAGCCATTGCAACCTGTGATGAATCCTGAAAATGAGGACCTTAGTATAATTGTAAAAGAATAGAATTATTGAAGGTACAATTCGAAGAGAATGAGAGGGCGAGGTGCCATGAGTTGGAAATGGCTAGAATTAACTTAGACTTGGCTAGGTTACGAGCTAACCCTGACTTTAACAGTACTCCCACCGGTTCTTCTTCTGATAGGTTTAACATGAGTGTGGCATTAAAGTTGGTGCCCGTGTTTGATGAGGGTAATGTGCCGGAGTTCTTTAAGGCTTTTGAGCGGGTGGCCACTAGGTTGTCTTGGCCCACTGATATGTGGACTGTACTAATTCAATGCAGGTTAGTAGGCAAGGCCATTCGCCAATATAATGCTTTGAGAGTGTAGCCAGAGATTATAGTAAGGTTAAGGCGTTGATTCTTAAGGCATATGACTTGGTCCCTGAGGCTTATCGCCTGAAATTCCGAACTTCTATGAAACCCGATACTATGTCTTATGTAGAGTATGCCCGTCTTAAGGAGGAGCAGTTTGATGACTGGGTAAAGAGTCGCCAGGTGGTCTCCCCCTCCTCCTTGAGGGAGCTGATGCTACTTGAGGAGTTTAAGAAAACTTGTAGTAAAGAACTTAGGATTCACCTGGAGGAGGCTAAAGCATATAGCTTAAGTAAAGCTGCTCATATAGCTGATGAGTATATTTTAACACACAGTGTAGGTAACAGTAGTTTTGGCCCATCAGTCATTAGATCCCAGCCTGCCAGGCCGAACAATAATTGGAGATCCAATAACCCCTTTAAAACAAAGGTTGAAGCTAGCCAGGGAAATAACCCGAGTGGAAGGAACACACTGATGTTTTCCCAGAGTAATCAAAGTTCTAGTAATGTTGGTAGAGCTAGGGGAACTTGTTTTTGGTGCCATGAGCAGGGTCACTTTCAAGCTCGGTGTCCTGCCCGGAGGAGGTATCTCCAGCGAAACGGAAGGGGAGGTAACAACAATGTCCCCATATCTTTAAGTTGTCTAATGCCCCTACTACCCCTAATGTGCTGAAGTTGAGTGTTCCCCAGGAACTGAAGGAAGGGTTATGTTTAGTGGTAGTGGAGGTGAAATAAACCAGTCACCTGCTAGCTCTCCTTTGTGACTTTTTGACAAATATATTTGGCCTGGCAGTTTGGTTGTTGATAGTAAAGTTGTCAGAGTGAACTTCTCAAGGGACACTGGGTCTGCTCGATCTTTGGTGTTGTCAAAGGTTTTGAAGGATGTTGGTGAAGTATTCTGGAAATTATGTGGTCCTGGGTGGGTTTCCCTGATACAGTGGTTTCTGCGCCTTTGGTGGAGGTAGAGGAATTCTTCCCAGGGTATCACAAGGTGACAGAATTGGCAGTGGTAGAAAAGCTCCCCATCCCTGGTATTGACGGCATTTTGGGAAATGATATGTTGGATGCCAGAGGTTATGAATTATTCCCAATAGTGTCCATAACTGAAAGCCCTGTGGCAATTACCACTCAAGCTTCTGCAAAGGCTGCTGCCGCCTTACAGAATGAGGATAACTTAAACTTTAGTAGTTTAGAGGTAGAGGTAGAGAGACCCGGGTCTGTAGGTAGTGGTGTAGTAGTAGTTTTATAAATAAAATATTTAATCCTGATTGTGACCGTGTAAGCTTTATTGAAGCTCAGAAGGCTGAATTCCATTACGAATTGGGAGGTACGGATGATTTAACAAAACCAAGGTTCTGTGTGATTAGAGGTTTGTTGTATAGAGTTAGTCGTCCTGTGGATCACGGCTTGAACCAAACCTCTCGGGTAGAACAGATTGTGGTACCTTCAAAATATCAGAATGATGTCCTTAGTTTAGCTCATGAGGATTCCTTTTCTGGCCATTTTGGAGTTTGTAAAACACATAATAGATTGGCAAAATATTTTTGGTGGCCGGGATTGAAATCCTCAGTGAAGAAATTTGTAGGAAGTTGTGAAACATGTCAAGTGATGGGTAAACCTAATAAACCTATTCCTAAAGCCCCTTTGCACCCAATTCCTGCAATTGGGGATCCTTTTGCAGAGTTGGTTGTTGATGTGGTTGGGCCTTTGCCCCGAACTAAATCTGGATTTACTTATCTTCTGACTATAGTGGACAGAGCGTCTAGGTTTCCTGAAGCTTTTCTATGAGGAAAATTACATCCAAGGTAGTGTTTGAGAAAACTAATAGAATTTTTTTTCAGGTATGGGTTGCCTCGTAAAATTCAAACCGATTGTGGCACGAATTTCACGAGCAAGGTATTTAAAGGTAAATGTGCTGAACTGGCCATTCAGCACATTACCAGTGTACCTTACCACCCAGTGAGTCAGGGCGTAGTTGAAAGGTTCCACCAAACCCTACAGTCTATTCTAAAAAAGTATTGTTGTGAGCAAGGAGAGGATTGGGATAAGGGTCTTCCCTTTGCTCTCTTTGCTATACGTAATCATCCCAATTCTTCCACAGGTGTAGCTCCATTTGAGTTAATTTTTGGACATAAAGTACGTGGTCCTCTAGAAATTTTCCATGAGTTGTTAGAAGTTAGCCATAACAAAGAATTGAATGTGGGTGAGTTTGTTGAGGACCTGAGGAAGAGATTATCAGCTGCCTGGAAATTTGCCCAGAATAATTTAGTGTTGTCTCAGGCCTCAATGAAGGAAAATTATGATAAGAAAAGTAAGGCACGTTCGTTTGAGCCTGGTGAGCTTGTTTTTGTTTTGAGTACTGACTCTGACAATTTTCTGGAACCTAGGTATAAGGGGCCTTGGAAGGTACTCCGGAAATTGTCTGATGTCATGATGAAATTAATATCTTTTGTTGGCAGCCTTCTGGAGATTTATCTTACGGCTTTTTGGAGGTATACTCTGACGGACCTCCCTTGGAAGTGGTTTTCCGTAGATGTGCTGAGCCATCTACGGCGTAAGTGCATTGTGGAGTTTGATCACGGCTGTGATATCGCAGGTTATCGTCACTTGCGACGCCCCTGTACTCCTGTTTCCCGCCTGAGGATTTGGCGGAAGACGTGGTCGTCGCTGTCCCGCCACGTAGGAGGCGTTACGGCAACCACTGTCCTGTGTTGTCCACCTCCAGCTGCTGGTCCAGGAGAGCTTAGGGCTCGTGAGGAGGTACGTAGGGAGGCAATTGCCAGGTAAGAGGAGATTATCCTGTGTTGTCCCTCGGGATCGAACTCGACCCTGTATCTACCTGGACAATTCGTGAGCTCCCCTGTTTAGCTGCTGGGAGGTTGAAGCGACCTCCGTGAACTCCTGGGCACCTCGTTGTACGCGAGGATTTGCGTAATTAATTATTAATCATATTTGTATATATATGTTATATTGAGTTGTCGGTATTTGGTATTTTAGCCCCTCAAAATGTTTATTTGAATTAGTTTAAGTTTAGAACTGCCACGGTTAGGTAGGAGATTTAAGGTTTTCCTAACTTCATTTTCTCTGCTCTTCCTTCTTTCTTATATTTTGTAGGCTAGTGGTTTTATTATTGGGCCCGTGTTATTATTATTTGAGCCTTTGGCATATTATATTCTTTACTTTGTT
>NC_087210.1:67709107-67741607 GCF_015104395.2 Macrobrachium nipponense
AAAGCGAACTATATATATATATCTGTAAAAAAAAAAAATAAGTAGCGATACGGAATAAAAACTACACCGCGTGTCTCGTTAAATTCACTTGTTAAATTCAAACTTCATTCACTTGTGCCTCTCTTTGATCCCGTTTGCCAGTGCTGACAAGCCGAATTAAGTTTTTTTTTTTACGTTTGCACAATTTTTTTTCATAAATCATCGTTACATAAATCATTTTTACATGAATGCTTTCACAAATCAAATTGTTATATATATATATATATATATATATATATATAATATATATATATATAATATATATATATGTGTGTGTGTGTGTGTGTGTGTGTGTGTGTGTGTGTGTGCATTTGTTAAGTGAATTATCAATCAGCCTAACATAATAGTGTTGGAGTATTAGATGTTCAGAGAAGTACAGAATTTGACGTAGATATTGTCTCCCTATCCAAAAACAAAATCGGTAATCGAGGTCTAGAGCTAAAAATTTTAAATATTGCAATAGAATCGTAGAAACTGAAAACGGATGATAGCGGACTGGTTAATCAAATGGAAGACAGACGTGGATGAAATATAACATCATGAAAATATTCAGACGTTTTAAAACACGATATGAAGGTTACGGAGAAAGCTTCTTTTGCGTGGGTACATGTTTATTCCAATCTTTCTCTTTTCACTATCTAGTACTTTCCCTTTTTTCCCCCGATTCCCCCTTCCTTCCCCTTGTACTCTGCTTCTCGCCCTTGTCCATTCCAGTTGGATGCTGTCAGCTGCTGACCCTGTCGTTGCAAAGGGCAGCGCTTCCCAAGGATGTTTATTCAGGCCCGAACGAGACTTTTCACCAAGGTTTGATCCTTCCAGGATCGTTGCCGTGACCTTGTCCCTGGAAGGACTCCTACTTGAACCTCGCTCGGACGCCAATTGCACCGACGGCAGAAGGTCCAAGTGGATGTTTTTTTGTTGCGTAGCCCTTTTCATCTTTTATTGTTCTCTTCTATTGATGGTCTCCTGTACGCCACCAAATTTCGCTCATTTTGTCTTTTACCAAATAACATGGCTTTATTAATGGCCATAGGAAATATGTTCTTGGTCATGTGTAGGTGCCCATGTATAATAGGAAATATCCTCAGTTATGACTGGTGGTATGCATGTGCAACGTATTTCCATTCTTATGAATTGGTCTGTCAATATCCAGCCTTTGTTTTGTGCATGTATGCGTTCTTTTTATTATTACAATAATAAATATCCGAAAGCTATTGTGTGCGCTGAAATTCATGTCTACATGTAGCTTCAATACCTAGGTGCTCCTGTTCCGTAAAAATCGGTAAGGGCTTACATCTCTCTCTCTCTCTCTCTCTCTCTCTCTCTCTCTCTCTCTCTCTCTCTCTCTCGTGCGACAAGTCTTTCCGGTATTCTTACCCGCTTGCAACATGCACTGCAAGCATGTAGTTCTTGTCGACTCCTGGAAGTGGAAAAGCACTTTATGATATTAAAAAGAAACAGTGGCAGCGTTATTTCTCGCGCACTGCAAAGACGACACGCAAGCAGTGTGTACAGCATGTATAAGAATATTCATCCCTCGTTTCTTTTTTCCCTGAATACGTAAGAGGGAATACATCAGCGTGATGTCACTCTCAACATCTGGAATTTTTCTCTTGGGTTGTGTGACGTCAGTGGCTGAAAATCTTTTTCTTGTGGACCCTCTCAGAGATCTAAATCTTATCTCCTTTACTCCTGATAGTTAGTTCCTTAGGGAGGAAAAGTAAGATGGCATACAGTGCCATATTCATCTTCCAGCAGCTGAATTAAGGATGGGCACCCTGTCGGCAAACTGCCATTGGCATCGCGTCAGCTTCGGGCACCTGCTGTGTATATCACCACTGCTACAAAGCGTGAGTCGCTGGGGTCAGAGTCTTTGTGAGCGGCTCCTCGTCTTGAGAGCTTTCCTGTCTTGATTTTCCGCATCATGGATTATGTTTCGGTGCTCGAGTAGGACGATTTGCAATATTGCAAGTTGAGGAGAGGCTTTCAACGCGACGTGGATATGAAGAGGTTCAGTGGATAGTGTTGTACGAAGGACTTTGAGAAGAGTTTTTTTAAAAGGTTCTGGAAAGGAGTTGAGAAGGAGTAGCCAGAGGGATTTTGGCAGTTATATTCAGGATCCTGAAGAGGGAAGAGCCTGTGAATGCGCAAGGGCGGATTAACCTAACAACAACAGTTGGCAGAAGGATATGTAGGAGCGGGTTTGAAAGGGAACATAGAAGGGGCTTTAGAAAGGGCGATGAAAGGGGAAAACTAAGGGAGTCAAAAAAACTTTCAAATTATAATGAACATATACAAGAAAGACCTGAGAGGCAGATTAAATGGTTGAAGTTGAGTTTGATAAAATCATTGATTACCTTTAATATTATACTTGATATTACTTTTCATGATCTCAGTTGCAATCTTAAATCAAGTCGACGGAGACAGATATAAAGTGAACAGGGAATAATTTGTACTTTACCTCTATTTATTCGATATAAACACAGCACACATTTCATTTGTATATGGTTTAGGAAAACTACTAATCTAGTTATGTAGTATTTTTAATCACTTTCTCTTTAAGAAATCAAGAAGTAGTTCTCCTGTTGATTTATCATTTATTTATTCTCTCTCTCTCTCTCTCTCTCTCTCTCTCTCTCTCTCTCTCTCTCTCTCTCTCTCTCTCTCTCTCTATCTATATATATATATATATATATATATATATATATATATTATATATACACATAGTATATATACATATATATGTATGTATGTATGTATGTATAATGTCTGTCCATATTTACAAAGCTAAATATTCTCGCACTTCGTTTTTTCAGTCTGTTACATTCGTCTTTACTGTTAATTATGTTTGCATTTTCCACGTATTTAAGACAGCATGAAGGCAAAAATGAACAACCTTTCTTCACTCTTATTTATTCATTGCAAGCAAAGAGCTGAGGTGCCTTTTTCCTAAAATTCCATTCTGTCTCAGAATTTGGAGATGATCAGCGGCTTCCTCACAAAAAAAAAAAAAAAAATTCAACCGGTAATTAACATTCACCTTCCATAAGGTCTAAATAATTTCCTTGGGTTGGCGGACTTTGGTGCTTAATTCAGAGTTGAGCTTCGATGGTTTTTCAGAAATTTCCTTACCATGACTGTCTCTCTTATACGCGGAGCTTATACTGTTCGTAGTGAACAGTGCACATCTCTCTCTCTCTCTCTCTCTCTCTCTCTCTCTCTCTCTCTCTCTCTCTCTCTCTCCGTTTTGTGGATCACCTGTTCCTGTTTGTTTGGTATCTCCGACAAAGATGTAAAGTTGCCAGTTTGTTTTGTTCGTCAGCTGCTCGACTGTGAAAGCTAATGACTGTTGGAAGCATTTTTTTTCTCTGTACCGCTGTATTGTGTGGATCCTAGTCTGGTCTTTGTCCAAGATTTTATATCACTTCCTTTTTATTTCTTTTTATTTCAGAATTTCAGAGACATATATGAAAAGAAAAAAGTGACTCTGTGTTTTTTTTATATGAAAAGAAAAGAGTGACTGTGTTTTTTTTAAACGCAAAAGCGGCAGGCTTTCAGAAGTCTGAAATCTCTTATTTTCCCAGTCATGTGTTTTATTTGCTTTATTTAAATCCCTTTCATAACTCCTGTACAGGCAAAAATAACTTTTAAGAGTCTGTTCTCATGCGTAAGTAGCTAAGGATTTCCTTTACGTAGATTCTCTTCACTTAATTCACTTCTTGTAGAAGACAGGTCTGTCGTCATTTATGACGGAAAAAGACTTTAACGGCGAACTGGAAATCCAAAATCGTAATATATTGTTTCAACTTATTTTTAACAACTTTCATAAAACCTTTTAGTGTGAATATGCATCATTTATAGTTATTGGTAATATTTTCCATATATCCTTTCCAAGTCATGTGCGTCTCTTTATTATTTCAAACAGCTATTCATATTCTTTTCCGTTTATTTTTATCAAATAATCTGCAGATGCGATTCTAAAGAATTATTAACGTAAGCTTAAGAAACAAATTATAAGTTCCTTATTTTTTTATGATTCGTATCCTTCTACGTGTACCATTCATTAGCTCCTACTTCATATTTTGTATCTTCAAACATTTCCTTGTTATTCTTCATTAAATATTCCCTTTCCATTTCATTTAATTTTGTGCTCTTGTAGATATACCTGCTTTGAGATTTCCTTCAAGTTTCCATTTTTACGCGCGTAATTCCAAACATAACTTTCTTGCCCTCGTGCACAGCGTTCTGATCCTCTTTAAGATGTGTTCATCATTAAATATTTAGGAATTATAAATTTTCCACTCACATTTAAGACTGAAAGAATACACTCATGAACGTCATGGCCGATTTTCAGCCTGGTTTATTCAGCAACTCCTCATCCGCCGAACTTTTAAACGATTATCTTTCGCAGCCGTAGCGTGATGGTGGACACCGTCACGGATTATATTCTCAGACGATAATTCTGGTAGGTCTTAATTCGTCTTTGAGAAGGAAAGTCTGCCTTGAATTTTTCTCCATTCATCCCCCGTGATAAGGATGCTGTACAAATTCCCATCGGATAGGGAGTAGGGCTTTATCTACGCCAAGGTCTAACGAATTCTTTAGGTCTTGGTCTTCACGAGGAGACCAGGGCCGAATTTTAAAGCGAATAACTCCCTCCCTCTATCGCCCCCCCCCCCCCCCTTCCCACTGACACACATCCTTTAACGCATCACTACCCACATTCTCTCTCTCTCTCTCTCTCTCTCTCTCTCTCTCTCTCTCTCTCTCGGGAGCAAGGGAAATATTTTAGGGGCAGAAATGGACTGCGGAAGGGAGTAGAACGAGAAGAAAAGATGTTCATTTCCTTTGTTGTTGTTGTTCTTGTTCATGTTCTGGTTCTTCTTCTTCTTCTTCTTCTTCTTCTTCTTCTTCTTGAGTCGTAGGACAAAAGTCAAATTATTCCTTCGACAGATCAGGCACATGTCACTTGTACAAAATGCAAAATGTGGATTACTAATAAACTTGCTCTCCAACTTACCTCCTATTCAAAGAGCGGCTAAAAATCTCACTGAGCCGAACTTCTTCAAAATTGAAATCTTAATGTGTAAAAATTTGGTTCCTCTTTTAGTTTTCTGTAAAAGAAAACTATTTAGATGGTTGTCTTTGTCCGTCCGCACTTTTTCTGTCCGCCCTCAGGTCTTCAAAACTACTGAGGATAGAGGGCCGCAAATTGATTTGTTGATCATCCACCCTCCAATCATCAAGCATACCAAATTGCAGCCCTCTAGGTCCAGTATATTTTATTTTATTTAAGGTTAAAGTTAGTCATGATCATGCGTCTGGCACCGCAACAACACAGGCCACCACGGCCGGCTGGTAGTTTCATGGGCCGTGGCTGAGAGCTTCATACAGCATTATATATTGTACAAAATAAAATCGATTGCGCCAAAAAAACTTCTATGCCTTTTTTACTTACTAACTTTCAGTTTTGCCTGCACAGGCCGACTGCACAGGTGTAACTGGGCAGGTATAACTGAACGTTAGTGGGTCCAGTTTTGCCTGCACAAACCGACTGCGCAGGCATAACTGCACAAGTAAAACTGAGCGGCAGTGACGATCTTTAGAAAAAAATTTTCATAAAGCAAAATATTGCCATTACCACTAAAAGTGGAAGGAATAATTCTTCCAAAAAGTGTCGCGTGAAGTAAAGAATCGCATTTGTACATTCTCACTGAAAAGGCTTTTTTAAAATAGTAAGAAAGAATTCTCTTGGAAAAAAATATCATGACCACCAGATGAAAGTCCCCATAAATAACATGTGAGAATGTGACGACACATAAATATCAATCCATTATTCTCCTAACGTGTGAACAGCGCCGTCGGTCCTAATACTGATTAATTTTCAAAAGAAAAAAAAAATTGTCACATATTTCCTCCTCCCAAAGAGAAGGAAAGAATTATGGCTCTTAAGCTACAAAAAGATGATTCACATCCTCTCCTTTTCGTAATTCATTTCGTAAGAACGGAAGAGTTTTTCGAAAAAAAAATATCACCACATTTTTTAATAGTTTCTAATATTAGAAGAATATATATGTACATCCGTTGATTCATGTGTGGCAAGGAATCCGTAAAATATTAACTGATTTTTCATTTAGTTTTTATTGTTTTTATTTTTCGAATTTAATGCCATTGTGTCTATGTAGACGGGATTATTTATAGCCGTTCAGTATCTCGAGGGTTTTATTTAATATCTCAGTGTCTCTTATACTTTTTTTTTTATTATTCTCTGTCGAACTAATTCGAACTCACACATATATATTTTTCAGTTACCATAATCTTCCCTTTTGAAATATTCTTATATCGAAATTAATTCCCAAATTAGTTTAACTTTTTCCTGTATTCTTTTGTCCTCTTGATTGGCTCATGGCAATATGATCGCCTTATTTCTTTCTCATTTTGTAAGTAATTGATGTCAAAATGATTTACTACAATTTTTTAATCTTTGCTCTCGAATCCAAGCGCTATTTTTTCTTCCTTGGACTTTAGTTAACCCTTAAAAAGGCCGACAGCAGGAAATGATCTGCACAAGGTGTGAGATTGCAAGCCTCAGGTGCCTACTTTCTTCCTGCTCCCACGAAAATTGAATTCTGACTGTTTATAAATTCTCTCTCTCTCTCTCTCTCTCTCTCTCTCTCTCTCTCTCTCTCTGAATAAACTGCAACCAGAAGTTGTAAACAGCAACCGCGTGAAAGAATTTTAAATAAAGTAGACAAAATCATTAGAACTCTGTGAATGAACAGTGGAACCTGCTCCTAGAGATAAGTGAGCACACGATGTCTCCCCGGATGGACTAATAAGTCTTTGAGACATCCTAATCCTTGTAACTCCTTGTAACTCTCTCTCTCTCTCTCTCTCTCTCTCTCTCTCTCTCTCTCACACACACACACACACACTGGGTCCTGAATGTATCTCGAAAATTTACAGTACATTTTCATTATATCAAGTGAATCATTCGTTTCGTACTAGAAATAGTAATTTTATGCTTTTTAAATAATAATTATATCATTTAATATGTGAATGTATGATCCACTGTTCTAGTGAGCTAAAAAGAGTCCGTCCTTTTACGGGTCCAAGTAACACCCAACATCCCACCACATCCCGCATTTTTCGGATGTAGGTCACCAATCCTGCGCCTTTCACTATTTATTTTAATCGTCCTACTTTTGTTGCCCCCAAATCCTATAACTTTCCCTCTCGCAAGGGACGGATCTATATCTGTATCTGACCAACTTTTCTCTTCTTTTTCCCTTCCTGCTGTTACCATAAAAGAATTCACATCAATTTTGTGGTCCTTCCGAGTGACCTTTCAACAGGCCACAGGAAAGGAAGATTCGACCTCCCTCTTCCCGAAAGGGATGAAAAAACTTCCGACCAAAACCTGGAATCTCGTTCCCCGATATAAATCTTCCCTGGGTGGAAGGGATGGATGGTCAGTGGGCCGTTTCTTCCGCTCCTGGATGAGCGCCTGTGTCTACCCAATCTCGGATTCGGTGTTCCAATCTTTGGTTCCCGTTTATTGGCTTCGATTACTCGAAAGATGTTTTTTGGAATTCTGAGATGGTGTCTGGGTTCGTTATTTATAAATAGTTTCGGGAATGTTGAAGTATATTGACATACAAAATATGGATTTTTAAGTTGGTGCTCAAGCGGTTTTAAAGTTAGTTGCTATTTATTATAAAATCATACGAACGTATATAACTACTTATCACCCATCATACGACTTGAAACTGAAACTGCCAAATATTGCCTTTTCCTGATAGAAGTGAGGAAAGACTAGAAATAGATCGTGTCCTTTCCTTTTCCAGTCTTACCGTTAAAGAACAAAATATTTTAGCATAGAATTTTCCAGATGACATAATTGATCTTATAAGGTACAACACAGAATAGCTATGAAGAAATGTAGCACTCAAATCTATTATTTTACTGGAAGTTACCAAGAATTCTCTCTCTAGTCTAACAAAATCTCACAGTTTACAAAATGAGCAACCTGAATTCATACGCGTTTATCCGCCTTTTATCACATTTGCATATTTGAATGCGTAACCAACAAGGGTGAAACAGCTCTGCAGATATGGAGGAAAACACCGCAGCTTTTCTTAATATTCAGCATCCGGTGGAAGAAGACCGATTATTTATTATTCTTTCGGTAAGCAGAAAATGCTGAAGACGGTTCAAGTGAGACTTTGAAAACATCTGTGATTTTATGCACGGGTTTCTAACCTCCCGAATCAGGGAAAAATGTTTTAAGGTGGTTTTCTAAAGGCACGAAACGAAATGGATGAAGTTGCATATAAACATTATTGAAAGTTTAGAAAACCTGTTCCAGTTTTCGATTACACTCATATTGATAGTTTTTAAGAGCGATATTCTGTTTCATATTACTGTAACCCGTGTATGGATAGAGGGATATTGTGTTATCTGTATAGATATTACTCACACAAACGCACTCACATGTAGGTATACAAATATGTATTTAGAAATTCAGTACATATTTTCATACACGCTTATAGTAAGAAATATACCATCTTAATACTTTTATGCATACATGTACTCACGCAGAAGTTATAAGGGTGATTCCAAAAGGTAAAAAATAAATAAATAAATAAAACTCTAGTACTGAACAAACTTCTTGGGATGAGGTCTTGGTCTCATACCCAAATCTACCATTATTGCAAATCACCATGGTTGACTAACTACCGGGCATATTATTCATCCTTATTGACCTCGCTATTGAATTGCATACCTGGTAGTTGGTCGACTGATGGGATGCAGGAGGTAGAGCATGAAACTAGTGACCTCACCCCACAAAAATTTATATGACAAGGTTAACACCCTCAGATACTATCCTTTATACATTTATATATATATATATATATATATATATATATACATATATATATATATATATATATATATATATATATATATATATATATATTATATATATATATATTTGTATATATATATATATATATACTATATATATATATATATATATATATATATTATATATATATATATATATATATATACATATATATATATATAAGGGGCATTAAATTGATGTCCCACACTTTGAACATACTGGAAAGGATGATAGATATGCTAGACAGAGAAGAAATACAAATAGATAAAGAGCAGATGGGATTTAAGAAGGGAGGGGGAACAACAGATGGTATATTTTGTCTGAGGCAACTAATTAAGAAATTCGGGGAAAGGCAAAGGGACCTACATTTGGTATTCATTGACCTTGAAAAGCCTTATGACCGAGTCAAGAGGTATGGAGGAGTCTGAGGGAGAAGATGGTGCCAGAGAAGTACATGCGATTGATACACGAGATGTACCGGAATGTATTTACCAGAGTGAGAGGCAGTGTTGGGGAGACAGGGTTTTGAGGTGAGAGTAGGATTACACCAGGGGTCGGCTCTGAGCCCATTTATCTCTAACATAGTGATGGACGTTATAATAGATGAAGTAAGGGAGGCAGTATCATGGAACATATTGTATGCGGATGATATTGTTCTGTGCGCAGAGAGCAGGGAAGATCTGGAAATGAAATTGGAAAGATGGAGACAAGTACTGGAGGACAGAGGAATGAGAATAAGTAGATCTAAGACAGAATATATGTGTACCACCACTGAGGGAGATAATAGAGAAAGTATTCAGCTTGATGGAGAACAAATAAAGAAGAGTTGATAAGTTTAAGTATTTGGGATCTTTTGTTAACGCTGGAGGAAGTATGGAAGAAGAAGTAAAACATCGGGTACAGGCAGGTTAAAAGGAAAATTTCACATGACGGTGGTAAGAACAGCAATGCTGTATGCTACGGAAACAGCAAGCATGAGAAAAACAGAGCAGAAGAAGATGGATGTGGCAGAAATGAGAATGCTTAGGTGGATGTCTGCGGTGACAAGAGAGGATAGGATCAGAAATGACTACATAAGACATAAGGGGTCGACTAAGGTGATGGAAGTATCAAAGAAAGCGCAGGAGGGGAGGCTGTGATGGTATGGACACCTGTTGAGGAGAGATGAGGACCACGCTGGGAGACATACTATGGGGATGGAGGTTCAAGGAAGAAGAAGAAGAGGGAGACCAAGAAAGAGATGGAAGGACTGTGTGAGAGGAGACTTACATGAGAAGGGAATTGATGAGGCAGAAGCGCAGGATAGAAATAGATGGAAACAGCTCATCCGAAATGGCGACCCCATGAAGTAAGGGAGGCAGTATCATGGAACATATTGTGAATCGGATGATATTGTTCTGTGCGCAGAGAGCAGGGAAGATCTGGAAATGAAATTGGAAGATGGAGACAAGTCTGGAGGACAGAGGGAATGAAATAAGTAGATCTAAGACAGAATATAGTGTACCCCACCCTGAGGGGGAGATAAATGAGAAAGTATCAGCTTGATGGAGAAAAACATAAGAAGAGTTGATAAGTTTAAGTATTTGGATCTTTTGTTAACGCTGGAGGAAGTATGGAAGAAGAAGTAAAACATCGGTACAGGCAGGGTTAGAAGGAAATTTCACATGACGGTGGTTAAGAACAGCAATGCTGTATGCTACGGAAACAGCAAAGCATGAGAAAAACAGAGCAGAAGAAGATGGATGTTTGGCCAGAAATGAGAAATTGCTTAGGTGGATGTCCTGCGGTGACAAGAGAGGGGATAAGGATCAGAAATGACTACATAAGACATAAAGGGGTCGACTAAGGTGATGGAAGTATCAAAGAAAGCGCAGGAGGGGAGGCTGTGATGGTATGGACACCTGTTGAGGAGAGATGAGGACCACGCTGGGAGACATACTATGGGGATGGAGGTTCGGAAGAAGAAGAGAAGGAGACCAAGAAAGAGATGGAAGGACTGTGTGAGAGGAGACCTTACATGAGAAGGGAATTGATGAGGCAGAAGCGCAGGATAGGAAAATAGATGGAAACAGCCTCATCCGAATGTCGACCCCATGAAGTAAGGGAGGCAGTATCATGGAACATATTGTATGCGGATGATATTGTTCTGTGCGCAGAGA
Source organism: Macrobrachium nipponense (assembly GCF_015104395.2). Taxonomy (NCBI): domain Eukaryota; kingdom Metazoa; phylum Arthropoda; class Malacostraca; order Decapoda; family Palaemonidae; genus Macrobrachium; species Macrobrachium nipponense. The sequence continues at coordinate 67,720,214 of NC_087210.1, forward strand.
GCAGGGAAGATCTGGAAATGAAATTGGAAAGATGGAGACAAGTACTGGAGGACAGAGGAATGAGAATAAGTAGATCTAAGACGAATATAGTGTACCACCTGAGGGAGATAATAGAGAAAGTATTCAGCTTGATGGAGAACAAATAAAGAAGAGTTGATAAGTTTAAGTATTTGGGATCTTTTGTTAACGCTTGGAGGAAGTATGGAAGAAGAAGTAAAACATCGGGTACAGGCAGGTTAAAAGGAAAAAGGTTTCACATGACGGTGGTAAGAACAGCAATGCTGTATGCTACGGAAACAGCAAGCATGAGAAAAACAGAGCAGAAGAAGATGGATGTGGCAGAAATGAGAATGCTTAGGTGGATGTCTGCGGTGACAAGAGAGGATAGGATCAGAAATGACTACATAAGACATAAGGGGTCGACTAAGGTGATGGAAGTATCAAAGAAAGCGCAGGAGGGGAGGCTGTGATGGTATGGACACCTGTTGAGGAGATGAGGACCACGCTGGGAGACATACTATGGGGATGGAGGTTCAATGAAGAAGAAGAAGAGGGAGACCAAGAAAGAGATGGAAGGACTGTGTGATAGGAGACTTACATGGAAGGGAATGATGATGAGGCAGAAGCGCAGGATAGAAATAGATGGAAACAGCTCATCCGAAATGGCGACCCCATATAAAAATGGGAACCAACTGAGTAGATATATATATATATATATATCTATATATATAGATATATATATATATATATATATATATATATATATATTTATATATATATATATATATTATATATATATATATACATATATAGTATATATATATATATATATATATATATTTATATATATATATGTATTTATATAGTAGATATATATTATATATATATATTATTAGATATATAACTATACATGATACATATCCATAGCATAGGCAATCCTCAGAAATTGAAACTTTTCTCTCCTAATTTTCCACCAATTTTTTTAAGATAGACTTTTTTCTATCTTATTTCGTGCCAGTTGATCCTCTTGAGAAAAGGGGAGAAAATTAATCTTGCGTCAACTTTACGCGGTGACATAAGAGTGGTTCTTCGGTTTTATTCGAAAGGCGAGATTATTATTATAAAAAAAAATTCAAAGATGTTTAAGAACAGACTGTAAAAGAGGAACAGAAGTTGGGCATAAAAGATTTCTTGCGGCAAAGTTCTTCCTCCCGTGCCTGATTTTCTATAAAAAAATTATTCTTCTCAGTAGTTTCATATCAGAGATACATTTTTCTTCCTGACTTGTCCATTCACTCAATCTTTCATCGATCATTTTCCGTTGATTGGTTACTTCCTCGTTGGACGAGTGGTTTTCGCACTCGGCTACCTGTCCGGTGGTGCGAAGTTCGATTCTCGGCTCGGCCAACGTGGAATCAGAGGAATTTATTTCTGGTATAGAAATTCATTTCTCGAGAAAATGTGGTTAGGATCCCATAATAAGCTGTAGGTTCCCTTGCTAGGTGGTCAATTGGTTTCTAGCCACGTAAAAATATCTAATCCTTCGGGCCGGCCCTGTTAATCAGCTCAGTGGTCTGGAAAACTAAGAAATACTTGATGTTTGTCTCGAATCACATGATCGATTTATGAATTTAGCAGATTTTGTATTTTTCGTGCCTTAATGGAGCGAGTGAGAAGGTTTATTAATAGTTTTTTCCGACGTCCCCATTTTTTCTTTCTTTTTAGAAAAGTAACAAAATTTACTATTAATATTAACAAGGTGTAATCCGACCTCCAGCTTACTCGGCCACGTGCTAAATTCTCTGGTCATATAGACTGTTGTTTTACCAACGAAAATTAAAATAAATATGCTATATTTTATTAGAAGCCCTTTTTCTGTACTGTTGAACATTCACATTATTTATATTTTACATTTTTTATACAATAAATCATAAATATTCTATCCCAAAATTCCTGTATCTTTAATTCAACAAGAAACACATTTTTCAGACCTTTTTAGGCTTTCCTACCCCCAACCCCCACAACAAAAACAGCAACAAGATCAAGAACAACAACAAGAACAAAGTAGTTTGTTGGCTTACCCCCCGAGTAAACGAAAGTGTGGGTAATTCGTTTTGCATTAAAAATGTTTAAGTTATGCCAAGTTTCTTATGTTGATTTGCTTCTTTGATGAGTTGTATGGGATTTTAAGCCAACGAGTCACCTGTAGTTCTTTCTCCCAGACGATCGAAGAGTAAATAGCTTAAATCTTCGGATTTTTACCAAACTACGATTTTAACCCCATTTGTGTGATTTCAGTTTTTATTTTGAAGATTTAATAAAAGGTTAGGTACGGAATTGTGTTATGTATGCCAGTGTTCGTAGTGTAAATGTAGAAGATAGTTTTAGCTCTGTGGTTTACTCCAGGGTCTCTAGAGTAACTGTAGAAGATAGTTTTATTCCAGGGTTTCTAGAGTAATTGTAGAAGATAGTTTTAGCAGTGTGGTTACTCCCCCAGTGTTTTCTAAGAGGGGGTAAACTGGTAGGGAAGACTTTCCTAGGAAGGAACTGGGGTAGAAGGACTTCCTAGAGGTAAACTGGTAAGAAGGGACCAGTTTTAGCTGTGTGGTTTACTGCAGGGTTTCTAGAGTAAGTGTAAAAGACAGCTTTAGCAGTGTGGCTTACTGCAGGGTTTCTCGAGTACCTGTAGAAGACAGTTTTAGCTGTGTGGTTTACTGCAGAGTTTCTAGAGTAAGTGTAGAAGACAGTTTTAGCTGTGTGGTTTATTCCAGGGTTTCTAGAGTAAGTGTAGAAGACAGTTTTAGCTGTGTGGTTTACTGCAGAGTTTCTAGAGTAAGTGTAGAAGACAGTTTTAGCTGTGTGGTTTACTGCAGAGTTTCTAGAGTAAGTGTAGAAGACAGTTTTAGCTGTGTGGTTTACTGCAGGGTTTCCCGAGTACCTTTAGAAGAAAGTTTTAACAGTGTGGTTTACTCCAGGGTTTCTAGAGTAACTGTAGAAGAAAGTTTTAGCAGTGTGAATCTGATATATGGTAGAGTTCTATGCTAAAGACGAAGAATAAAACCTATTAGAGAGGAAAATCACTTTAAGACAGCAAAATGCCCAGAAACGAGAGAGAGAGAGAGAGAGAGAGAGAGAGAGAGAGAGAGAGAGAGAGAGAGAAAATAAAACCACGCCCACAGACATGAGCAGACCAGTGTGCAGGGTGATGAAAAGGCCTTGATCCCCTGAAGAGCAAAATCTCGTGGGGCGTTTGATGCCGGGCGTTTGATGCCGCCGTGTCGCCTTTACCAGAGGAGTGGGAATATCGAATTTGCTAATGAACTTGTGACTCCGCGTAAACAACATTGTGCTGTCGGCAAGCGCTGCGAGTTTGTTGCAGGAAAGTGCTTGCCAGCCACTTTCGTCGCCGGAGAGTGGAAATGCCTTTTATGGATCCACTCTCTCTCTCTCCACAACAATTTGATGAATCCGCTATCCACCCGCACAACCACGCTTCCCCCCCCCCTCCCCCCCCTCCCTACACACCCCACTCAACCCCGCAACCTCCACTACGGATATTCAGCTTGGCGGAAACAGTTGTTATCACTGCTTAAGTGCCGTCACGACAACATCAGCGTGTGAGCCTTCCTCGGGAAATATGCTTGGGAGAGGATTTCTAATTCTATCGGCACCAAAAATCTCGGATTTTTCAGATTATGTTTGCCCCCCCCCCCCCCCCCTCTCCGCCCTCCTTCTCTCCGCCCTCCCCCTCCCCCGCCCCCTTCTTTTCCTTTTTTACTGTCGTTTTAAAAAATGGAATGAAATGGAAAGACCATAATTTTCATATTTTTTATTTGTATATTCCGGAAGTCGACCTCTCTTTTTAATATTGCTGCCTCATCAGGTCATTTTATAATCAAGTTTCATTATTCTCGTGAAATTTACATTTTCTGCGGGAGGAAAGTCCTTTAGTAATTGTCTTCTATTCATCTCATCCGTGGAAAGGTATCGGCATATCCAGGGATCTTTCTTTATTATCTGTGTAAGTCTGTAACTGATTATACCAGTATTTAAACTTAGTATGAGAACAAGTAATGTTGAAGAAAAGATGAGAGCTAATGTTTTTTATCTAATTTTGCGAGTGTGGCAGACGGGACAGAAAGGGAACGAAGGGTTATTGGGATCCCTATTCAATGTCCTTTGCTAATTGGTTGACGCCACTCCCAGTAAGTCATTGGTCCTTTGGCACAATCTCAATGACCGTGTGACAGGAGGACGACTCTAGGCAGCCTTAGGGTTTAGTTCCTTGGGGCGCCTCGACATGGGGCTGAGTCAGGATCTTTGGGTATCGTGAAGTGTCAACATGGCCCCAAGAAATTACCGTTGGGTACACCAGACCCTCTAACCCTGAGCAGATTGACATATGAAACTGGAAACGTAAACCCTCCTGGTGAGGAATAACCCATACCCGCCCGTATACCACGCCCTTAGGAGGGCAGACGTGGTCGAACAGTTTTGATACCTTGTCCAAAGGATGCCCTGGCGCCTACATCGGGATGACCATTATGCTTCTCCTTAAAAAGGTTTCCGTGTCACGCAGGATGATGAAGAACACCACGATGGAATATGGACCCAGTTGGACCTAACTACTGCTAAGAAAATAACAGTACCCGGGAAATCCTGTATACTTGGACTCTTCAGTATTTTGAAAAATATTCCTACCAACCATCTCACACAGAAGCCGCTCCTTTTGCTCACGAGAATCAGGGAACCTATCACAGGTCCAAACTCCATACTGGCTGCGGTGCACCAGCATTGAGGAACTATTATGTACCAAAATTACGTAAGCATAATAATATATATATACTTATATATACATATATATATATATATATATATATATATATATATATATATATATCTATATATATATATATATATATATATATATACAATATATCTATGCGTATACATATATCACGTTTATTTGCATATTTTATGAAAGACATTAGTCACCATAATTATTCATATCCACAAACGAGTAAAATGGGACCTTCTCAGCCGTGATATTTACAACAGATGATTACTCAAGGGAAAAAATCATGTTTCTAGAACATGATCAGTTAAATTCTAAGGAAGCAAATAAAAAGGGTTCCTCCGGGGAGCAAAGTCAGAGGAGGGTTTCTTCAATAAAACGGTAGATGAGAAAGATAAAGTTTTTTCTTCTTTTTTCTTCTTCTTCGTTAAACGTTTTAAACTTGTGAGTCTGGGATTGAGAATTTCGGGACTTTCCTTCCTTTTATTTCGCCCCGCCACACAATTCAATTAAGTTTCTCCCAGAAAAGAAGTTAATCAGTTTCTTTTCTAATCCCCTCGAACTTTAATTACTTAACCCAGAACACAATTCTTAAATGCGATTGTCCTATTTACGCGATAATAATCACCGCGGCTCCGGTGGTAATCTGCTGATGTGTTTCGGAGGGAAAAAGCTGATTGAGTTGTTGGGACCCAGAGATAGAATATAAATTGCTCGAGAATCAGAAGTTCAAGGTCTCGTGGACAGGGGACTCAAGGACAACTAAAGGGTAGATGCTTTTCTCTTACCTAAAAGTCCTGTGCTTCTGTAATCATTTGTCCTTGTTTTCGTATTTTTATCGTCCTTGTTCGTTAACTGATCTCGACCCCTGTGCCTGGTCTCCCTGTGTCTTACTGCTGATTCTTTGAAGGATTAAAACTTGAGAATAAATGTACCCAAGACTTCTAGATTTTAATTTGCGATGTGTCATTAGCGTTCCGAACCTGGATGACTTAGGTGTGTAATGGGATTTGCAAATTGACACAGCGTGATAGCCGAAATATAGACGCAACAAGGAACCTTTGCTGTCAATAGAAATCTTTCAACCCAAAATTTTAGATATAAAATGACTATTGCTGTGCTGTAAACCGATTATTAACACCCAGTCATTTTTGAACATCATTTGGAGTTCCAGAATACCATGAAAGTTTTTCGCAACTTATTTGCCGTTAACTTCCCAAGGACAAAAATATTAGAAGGAATGATTTAAGTAATCAAGGCTGTTATCTTTCCACTTAGGCACACTTAGGCATCCGTCTTATAACACGTAAGATAAAGACAGGAACAAACCAGATAAGAATAACCAAAGGGTCTTATTGTTAATGAACTTAGCATATGATCCCGTAAGGGGGCTAATGCCATCAGTGCATCTCACGGGGTACACTGTAGGCATTACTAAAGGTTCTTTGCAGCGTCACTTCAGCCCCTAGCTGCAACTTTTTTCATTCCTTTTACTGTACCTCAGTTCATATTATCATTATTTCATCTTGCTAAGCCTACCCACCCTCTCCTAACAATTACTTCATAGTGCAACTTCGAGGTTTTCCTCCTGTGTTACACCTTTCAAACCTACCTACTCTCAATTTCATTTCGAGCGCTGAAAGACCTCATAGGTCCTAGTGCTTGGCCTTTGGGCTAAACTCTATATTCAGTTCAATTCAATTGTCATATGATGAATAACGTCAATCCTGTGTCATCAGGTTTCATGTAACTCATCGCCCTGTCCCCGCGCATTTTTGTTATAACTAACGATTCAGTATACAACCCCCGTTCAAGGGTATTTAATTTCGGTTTTTTTTTTTTTTTTTTTTTTTTTTTTTTTTGAAAAACGAATGCATGCGGAAATGTTATGAAATACTTAACGGTAATAACATCTCTCTCTCTCTCTCTCTCGCTCTCTCTCTCTCTCTCTCTCTCTCTCTCTCTTATGGAAGGCAAGACATGCCAATGGCAGCCAAGATAGCTGGTGAATCTTTGCAAATAGACCTAGTTTTGCCAGGATTTTGAGGAAACTGTAACCGCTGTCATAAACTTAAATGATATTATAAAATTGCTATCAAACACAGATCTGTAGAATCGATGCCTTATGTTACTGGATCTGAATTATATTTCCGATCTTGCATCACAATAATCTATCTTGAAAAACAATAAAAGATTTCTTTCAGACTAGCGGAGTTCCAATGATACCTTTGAGGCTTAATCAAAGAATTGGAAACGGAAGACTTCGCCGAATATGTATTTAAATTGAGTCTATTTCTTGTGTTTCTTGTGTTTGGAGTTAGCGCCTTAACCTCGCTGAATAATAGTCTATTGCCTGGCAGTTACGATATTCATGTGTCAGTGTAGTCTTTATAGTCTTTGATTGCAACTCGTGACATTCCCCGCTCTGCCAACATGGAACCAGAAGAATATATTTCCGGTGATTTGAAATTAATTTCTCGATGAAACGTGGTTCGGATCCCACAATAAGCTATAGACCCCGTTGCTAAGTAACCAGTTGGTTCCTAGACACGTAAAAATATCTGATCCTTCGGGCCAGCCCTAGGAGAGCTGTATATCAGCTCAGTGGTCTGGTTAAACTAAGATATATACTTAACTTTTTAACACGTGACATTTGGCGTGAACAGACATTTTTGTTAGGGTTATGTTTCGATGGGGAACAGTCGCACGTGTGTGACGTCATCCTCCAGATGACTAGCAATCAAACCACCACTTATCTTGATCCTATTAAACTGGAATCAACTCTACTATAGTGGATTCACATCAACCGTGCATCTGATGACTAGGCACCAGTCCCTTACGACGCTCCTGATTGACTGTTGATAAGCCAATCACAGGGCTGGAAACTCTTTCTCGGGAGTTCACATAGGCAGGATGTATGTCCCACCTCCCCTGAAGGATACGTCTTTCAAAAGTATCCTTTAGGAGAGGTGGAACATACATCTTACCTATGTGAACTCTCGAGAAAGACTGAGAGTTTCCAGCCCTGTGATTGGCTAATCAACAGCCAATCAGGAGCGTTATAAGGGACTGGCCTAGACATCAAATGCACGGTTGAAGTGAATCAACTACTAAATGAGATGCCAGTCTATGATTTCAACTCCCCTTGAAGTGATGGTATGTTTCCGGATTATTTCCTTATATACCTGAGGAACACACAAAGGAAAACCTTTCTTCTTTGAAATTTAATTACATAGAAAATTAGGTTTAATATGATTTAATCTTCAATCGCTTTGGCGTAATACCTTGCTTTTCCAGAGTCTCTTTCTGTTACTCATCCGACCACATCCGTCAACGAAGAGGGATTTTTAAGGAATCAAACTTCGCTCTACATTTTGTGTCATCCATTTATGAATGTTGGGAGTGAATCATATAACCGTGTCTAAAACTGCAAAAAACAGTGTGTGTATAAAAGACCCATTAAAACATTGTAGTTTAAAGCTAAGGACTATATTTCAGTGAACTGACCTCCAGTGAAATATAGTCCTTAGCTATTAACCAGAGTGTTGTAATGGGCCTTTTATTCTTGAGACGTATCCTGTTTTCACAGAAGAATTTATTTACACACACACACACACACACACACACACACACACACACACACATATATATATATATATATATATATATATATATATATATATATATATATATATATATATATACATATAGAATATATATATATAGATATATATATTAAAATATTACAAAAGAATATGAATAAAAAAAAACTTTTATTTTCACGTTTACGTGTAGCACACTAGTTCATCAATTTACCTGTCAGTTTACTGCCTGCTTGTCTCAACCACGGTGGACCGTGGCCTCGTGTAGTATGAGATGCCTTATGAATCTCTATACAGGCCCTTACTATAAGATAACCTCCGGCAACTGAAAGAGATAGAATGGGACGAAATTGATATTGCCGCATCATTGAATCGAGATCGCTGTCAGCGTTCTTGCTGGAACTCCCAAATGTTTGTCGTAATGGCATTCACTGATGCTGTTTACATTGTCAGTAGCAGAAACAAACGCCGCCGGCGTCCTCTCTGGAACCGAACACCGGGAATTAAATCCATCTGCGTTTACCTCTTGAACTTCGTTGCGAGAAGAAGAAGGATGTTTGTCAAGCTTTTAGAAGAAAGCCTCCGCTTTTGATTGTAGGAAAGAGCCTCGTGAGAAGAAATTGGAGGAATAAATTTTCGGAGAGAGATTCGAGCGCGCGCGCGTGCACACACACACACACACACACACATACACTCATTCGGAAGACTTCTCGACGTTTCTGTTTATCGGTGGCTTTTACAAATCTGATGTTTACCGTCCCATTTTTATTTTCTCTCCGTCTATGCGTAAACAGGGCTGCTTCTTGACGTTTGTTTGTGATTTATGTCTTATCAGCAGCCCAGGAATGCTTGTTTGAGTGGTTGGGAGCGGTGGACAATAATGCCTGTCATTAAAACTGTAATCGCTTTAAGGAAAATTTGCATAGTAGATAACATAGATGACGGGTTTGCTCAAGGTCGTGGGGAAAAATGAAATTGTGGCTTCAAGTCGGAGTTGTAATCCCAATTAGACTTATATAATACACATAATACATACAATAAATTTTAATATATAATACATTTTCATACTTTGTTATCTATTTGTTGAATTATTAACTTATTTTTTAATAAGTGGGATCTCTTATTTTATGTATTTCCCATTACCTCCTCTTAATTCTTCCTAATAATCACCATATTCTTTGGCAGCTTGAATTTCAAGTCAGTATGTCCCCATTGGGCTTATTCCGCATGAATTGGTTTCATCTTCTGAATGATAATAATAATAATAATAACAATAATAATAATAATAATAATATTAATAATAATAATAATAATAATATTTTGGTAGAAACAAACCCTCTTTTAGGTAAATACTGTTAAAGAGAATGGCAGAATTAAGAGAGTTGATTTTATACATTGTTTTTTTTTTTTTCTAATTTTTCTTTTCTATTTTTTCTTGTAAGAAAAATAGAAAACTACAATTTATAAAATCAACTCGCTTAATTCTGCCATTCTCTTTAAAAATAATAATAATGATGATGATAATAATAATAATATTAATGATTAAAATAGATAGGATTAAATCACAGTAAGGCTTGGTTAAAAGAGACACTAAAGAAATAGAAAGTTTCGTTTAAGTATATAAATGAACAAATAGAAAGTTCGAAAAACCTCTTACTGAATATGCACAAAGACGCTCCCCGTGAAATGGAATTTAAACTTCACCGGCCGTCGTGGTCAAAGTTAGTTTGACTTGCAAAGTTCAAACTAGCTTGACTTGGGTCGCATTACCGGCGTCTTAGGTTCTTTCCCCGCCCTCTTGCTGTTGTATTATGCGTTTTCGGTAGGGAGGGGTAACTAATAGACACACACACACAACACACACACATATATATATATATATATATATATATATATATATATATATATATATAGTATATATATTTATATATATATATATATATATATATATATAATTGTATATGTGTGTATATATATGTGTATATCTAATATAATATTTTATATAATATATATATATATATGTATATATATATATGTATATGTATATATATATACTATATATATATATATATATATATAATATATATATATATATATATTATAATTATATAGTTTATGTATGTACAATTACTTATTTTTTTCACAAAAACTATAATTTCTTTTCTAATAGGAAAAACAATTAAGAAAGGAGTGAATTTATTAAGAGATTATATCCCCCAATACAATTAACAGTAATGGCGCAAGTGAAAGAGACTTCGTCAAAATAACGTCTTCTTGAACACCGAATCGAGTTGTGGTAACACCCCATATATCCAGAACATGGATTCAATTCAAAAATAAAAACATGAATAATCAGACCCATCACTTTTCTTTACAAGTTAAGCTTGCTAGTAATCAGAGATGTGACATTGAATAGAATATAGCTATATAGATATATATATATATATATATATTATCTAACCTATAGAATATATAATATAAAATATCATATAATATAAATATAATAATATATTTATCTAATAAAATGAGCACATAAAAACGCGACAAATACAGAAGTAAGTACTATATATCAGAGACTGCTGTGTCTCTTTTCAGGTAGGTAATGAATGATGAAATATACTAGTACTTACTTTCTATATTTTGGCGTTTTTATGCGCTCTTTTTATTAGATGGAATTTGTTGGAACAGAACATTGTTACCAGTCATGTATAGTATATTATATATAATATTATATATATATATATATCTATAAATGATATATATATATATATATATATATAATAACATATATATATATATGTATATAATATATACATATATATATATGATTATATATATATATATATATATATACTATATAATATATATCATATAGATATATATCTATATATATACTATATATATATATATATATACTATATATATATATATATATATGTGTGTGTGTGTGTGTGTGTGTGTGTGTGTATACATATCTGGATAAGATCATCGGCTTTCTTGCCCATCTTCGACCCGTGACAGTAACTACAATTTTCCAAAAGTTTGTTTATGCTCCTCAGTGGTGTGGTCGGTATGGTGTTGGCGTGCCACGTCGGTGGACGAGAGTTCGATTCTCGGACATTCCATTGAGGAGTGAGCGATGTGTATTTCTGGCGATAGGAGTTCAATCTCGACGTGGTTCGGAAGTCGCGTAAAGCTGTTGGTCCCGTTGCTGAATAACCACTGGTTCCGTGCAACGGAAAAATGCTATACAAAACAATATAGTTTGTTTAGTCATCCATCTGTACGATTACCTATACTCGGTTTTTTCCATCTGTCCACCCGCCTGTGGTGTTTGCGTATGGTAACACTGTGTCCCGGGCTTTAGATAGTTACATTCTGCTTACATTCAACAATAATAACAATATCCTATTTCGAATGTTAACTGTGTAATTCGCATATAGTAAATTATTATAACATTTTTCAGTCGTAAATGTACACCCAGATAACCTTTTATTTACCTAAAACTTAAACAGCGTAACTATCTAAAGCCCGGGACGCAGTGTTACCATACGCAAACACCACAGGCGGGTGGACAGATGGAAAAAAACAAAGTATAATCACACATCTTTACCACAGTTTAACACTTTTTCAAAAAAATTTAAAATGCCACGTGAAATGCTTACCACCCCCTCACTCTCACATAGGTGTCTTGGTCTTCGGCAGCTTTCTTGAGAGTTGTAATAGGAAGTCAGAAGAGCTTTTTCCAAAACGAGCTACATTTTGAAGTATGACTGCGGTATTTTTCACCTAGACATTTTTCTCGCTAACGACTTTCTCTGGCTTCGTGAATTCCTTTGAACTGACTCGAGCACAGCTTTTTTTTTTTTTTTTTTTTTTTTTTTTTTTAGTTCCATTCCCTCTTCCAAATTATGAATGAAAAAATAATATATGTTCTGAAATAACGTTAGTAATGATGTCGAAATCTGTCGAGAAAAAATTTATTATTGTGTCTTTGAATAAAATTATTAGTCAATCTATATAAAGTAGCGCATATAAAATATGCATTTTATATTTATATATGTCAAGAAAAAATTTTATCATTTTTACCGTAAATAAAATTATCGGGCTATCTATACAAAGTAACGCATCTAAGATATCAAACATTATATTGTATGATATAAACCATAATAGTTTATAAATACAAAACATCGTGTACTTCGATTTCCTTACAAAATCAGAGCTGGTCATCAACTCTACCATTTACCAACTTGATAACTCAGCCCCTTAAGTACGACATTCAGCTGAAGATGGAAACTGTCACTCATAAATATATTAAACAAGATAAGTCACGATCATTCTTTGAACTTGAATTACTTCGTTTATTTTTAAGGAGAATAAATGTGAATTACTTCGTTTATTTTTAAGGAGAATAAATGTGAATTACTTCGTTTATTTTTAAGGAGAATAAATGTGAATTACTTCGTTTATTTTTAAGGAGAATAAATGTATGTTCAGATTCAGCAAGTGTCATTTTCCAAGTTTCGTTATATTAGACATGAACTTCATAATTGCCACTCCTCCCGTAGGGGGTTAGTGTCATCAGTGTACCTCATGCGGTGCACTGTATGCTTTACTAAAGGTTCTTTGCAGTATCCCTTCGATCCTTAGCTGCAATCCTTTTCATATATAATTTTTTTTACTGTACCTCCGTTCGTATTATATTTCTTCATTCTAACTCTCTGCCCTTTCCTAAAAAATTTTTTCCTAGCGCAATTGCGAGACTTTAAGCTTGTTACACCTTTCAAACCTTTCGTGCTTACAAATTCTTTTTCCAGCGCTGAATGACCTCATAGGCCCCAGCGCTTGGCCTTTAGCCTGAATGTTATATTCCGATTCCAGTAATTGCCACGAACACCAAAACCTCTTATTTATTTGTACAGAGAACGAGACTGGACTTTAGACTGGACATTCCAGGTTTCTAAACAAACGATTACATTCAATTCCCGGCACTCCATTCCCATTCATCAGCCAAATGGATCTGATCAATCATTCCATGACGCCGACCTCCTACCGATGCGCTCTTCCATGCTGTCACTGATTGCCCTGACGAGGTGATGCACAGCGTTTGAGCGAAGGTCTCCCGTTATTCGGACGGAATTCTGCGTCAATTGGAGTAATTTCAATGTTTTTCTTAAATAGTATGACAAGGGTTTAAAAATAAATAAACAAATAAATAAATAAATAAATAAAAGGGGTATCTTTGTATTTGGTTGTTCTAGCGGGTATTCGTCAATGTGCTCATTTTCACTTCGATTTCGTGGTATTTCTCAGTGCGTCCTTTCATCTAGGCTAACCTTTTTACTAATTGTACGTATAAATTCTTCTGTAGCCTCGTAGACTTCAAAAGAAAAAAAAAAGTTCATCTCAACAGCTACAACTTTTGTCTTCCAGAAGCATTCATCATCTGCACTTTACTGCGATACAGGAGAATCAGCTCAAAAACTTTCTCATAAATTTCAACGCGGACTTCAGTAGACAAATCAGTTAGTTCTCTATCACATTTTTGGTCAGGCCCCTCTACCTTCCTCGATTCGCCCCTTCTGACCCTACCTTCATCCATGACCTTCGTTTCTAGATACCTGTATAGGACCGTTAATTGCTTCCATTCTTTCATCATCTACTTTAACATTCATTGCTATATTTTCCGGTTTCCATTTACCCTCTTAAGCTCTATCTCCCACCTGTTGTCATCTTGCACCCATTGCAAACACTTTCGAACATTATGTTAATGGTTTATGCAGTTACCCTTCACTATATCTCCAACCAGCGTTATATAATCTCTAAAAACATTCTTTTTACGCTCCAGTCACGAACCATTTCCTCATAACCCGACTTTGTACCCGCTTCATATAATGTCCTTTCTCTGAATTCTCACATGAAGATATTAAATGGCTATGAAGAAATTTACGTTAGACCAGTCATTCCCCCGTCTATCATTAACTTAATTTGCATCTTCAGCACCCTCCACAATGATCTCCGGTAATTCTGTGATAAAACTTAAACTTTTTTTCAATGTATCCAGCGTTTGTATCCCGCGTTTGTAAACGCTTTTTCTGGAAAATGATTGATCATTTAACATGTGCATAGAGGAAATAAGTACAAATAGATGACTTCAAAAGATTGGGACGTAGCCCTAAAAAAAGCAATATATAGCCCTAAAAAAGCAATATACTCGCCTATTAAGAATAAGAAAAAAAAGAGAAGTAAAAAAAACAGAATCGGGAGAAAATATCAAAGGAGGGCTTTAGGGAAAAGCGATAAGTCATTAGTAATCTTCACAAAGGGAACATTGGACTCTGGGGCTTGGTGGGTACCTCACAGATTCCTAAATATATAGGATAAAAAATTTAAAAAATAAATCCACTTTGATTCTTTCTCGTTTCCTAGGACTCTGATTGAAAAGAAAATGGGTAGTTCCTACCTCGGGGGAAAGGCGATTTTCTAATTCATTTATTTCAAATGAACTTCGTAATGATGTCAAACGATGTCCACTTCTCTATGTTTGTTTGTGCTTTCTCTCATCCAACTTCGTTCCCTATTACTTCCCAGTTCCTCTAGGCAAGTGTTTAGAAAAAGTCATTGATATTGTTCTCTCGTTGTTTGCTGTTTATAAACGAATCATTTCTTTAAACTGAGTTCATGATCAATTCTATTCTGTGTTTCCCACTTTCCATGACTCCCATGATGCTGGAGTGCAAATCTGTTTCTTCCTTTCTCCCTTTACCTATAAATCTGTGTGTGTGTGTTTGTGTATGTGTGTAAAGATAAAAATATAGTATTTGATATAGATATTGCTTTTGCTCATGCATAAACAGGAACGCCAGTCGAGATTTTTCGTTGACGCAGAAAAATTTGAGCAAACGTCAAAAAAAAATATCAGAGGAATGACAAACGGTCATGAAATAATAGCAATCAAATTCTGCAAAAATAGAATGATTAATTTCAATGTTTGGAGAGAGAAGCACGATTCATGAGAGAGACTCACCAAGTCACGTCTATTAAAACTCCATTTCTCTCGTAAACTCCTTTTCTCAAAACCTCCCACGTCCTCCATCTTTTCCTTTTATGCCATTTCCCTCTCTGATTCTTGTTTTTCCCCTCCTCGTTCATCCCTCCAGAGAAAATGTCAGCAGATGAACCGGGCTTCACCAAGCACTTGCCTACCTCAGGGCTTCATATTTCAGCCCTGAACGAGCTTTCGCTTCAGCTTTCGCTTCAGCTCGGGGTCCCTCCAAGACAGCTGTAAACTTGTCCTTGGAAGGATTCCTTCCTTTTGCTTGAATGTCGCTTGTACTGACAGGAGAAGCGTCACAGGATGGTTTTGCCAAGTAGGACTTTTCCGTTTTGAGTTTTTTGTAAAAGAAAACTATTGTGCCGGCTTTGTCTGTCCGTCCGTACTTTTTTTCTGTCAGGCCTCAGATCTTAAAACCTAATGAGGCCAGAGGGCTGCTAATAAGCATGTTGATCATCCACCCTTCAATCATCAACCTATACCAAATTGCAGCCCTATAGCCTCAGTAGTTTTTATTTTATTTAAGGTTGAAGTTAGCCTTAATGTTGCGCCTGACAACGATATTGGACAGGCCACCACCGGGCCGTGGTTAGAGTTTCATGGGCCGCGCATCATACAGCATTCTACCGAGACCGCCGAAAGATTGCTCTCTTTTCGGTGGCCTTGATTATATGCTGTACAGAAAACTCGATTGCGTCGAAGAAACTTTGGCGCATTTTTTATTTATTTATTACTGACACCGAGGATATCTTGTTCCTCGTTTACTTTGCTGTGCTTGTTTGCTTGCTTGCTTGTATGCCACTGGGAGTTACGCATAAAGTGATGTTTTTATTTTTGTTAAGATTTTACCAAGAGTGGGTCCCTTGACCGGCAACAGGTTTACTCGATTTTAGGAGAGAGATGAACGTAACTTTTGAGGAGATGGAACCTTTTAGGGAGCTTTTGCTCAGTCTTGGCCAGGTTTGCTTTTTCTGAGCGATTTTGTTTACTTCTACTTATGTTCTCAGCTAATAGACCTATTTCCCAGTCCTTGTATATACTATATATATATATATATATATATATATATATATATATATATATATATATATATATGTATATATACATATATACATATATATAAAAAAAATTTCTCCGAACGATTTTGTTCACTTCTACTGATGCTTTATGCTAAGAAGACCTATTTTCCAGTCATTATATATATATATATATATATATATATATATAGATATATATCTACAAATATATATCAGTATTTATATATTATAAAATACATATGAGGTGTATATATGTGTGTTTATATAGCACTAGTGTTTGGTTGATGTAGTTTATGTGTGCGTGTTTATATAGTACTAGTGTTTGTTGATGAGTTTATATGATTGGGCGTGTAAGTGTATTGCAAGCTCATCAGTAAACAAAATATAAGTTAAAAGATTTTTCTGGATTGGAGTATTTGCTTGCACGTGCTTTTGTGTGCTTTCATTATCCTACTTGTATCCGAAAGCAAGAGTATGCCCTTAATCTAGTGGATGCATGAGGGCTTCAACATATACTACGTGCTCGTACCCTGTAAAGAGAAAAATCGATAAGCTCCTCTCTCTCTCTCTCTCTCTCTCTCTCAGGTCCTTCCAGTTTACTCATCCTTGCATGACATGCACCTTTAGAAATGAGTATAGTTCTTGCAAGCTCTCTAGTATGAAAAATATAAGACACTTTAAGTTTTATATAGTCACTTCTAGGTTATCTAGCGTGATTACCTCAGACTATCTATGTACAAATTCTCCCTTTCAAATATTTCCCTTTCGGGAAATATTTGGATGGGAAATTTTACACAATTTTGTTAACTGCAGTTCGTATTTTTGTGAAGTCAATGATAATGTCATTGACTTCACAAAAAATACGAATTGCAGTTTACAAAATTATGTAAGATTTTTCATCCAAATATTTCCCAATAAAAAGGGAAGAAAGATGAAAGTTGGTTAATGTAATGCATGTATTTGTACGTATTTCATTTGAAAGGGAGAATTTGTACATAGATAGTCTGAGGTAATCACGCTAGATAACCTAGAAGTGACTATATAAAACTTAAAGTGTCTTATATTTTTCATACCAGAGAGCTTGCAAGAACTATTGTTTTTCCTATATATACCCACATTTTTGGGAGTGACTTATTAATCGTCTGACGCCCGGATCATGGGTCGAATATCTTGAATCAAGATTACAAGAAAATCTTCCATAAATCTACAGCAATGAACCGTCGGTGTCTCGATTTTAGCATCTTTGAACCTTTGTCTAAAACCACATATAGCCATTATCTCACATAGACCTATGTGTTCTCTGTCTTTTTCGGGATAATGTAATACTGAATGGTCCCTGAATCTGAAAGAGCTTCGATGATGATGTCTTTATTGAGAACTTTTCTTGGGTATTCGACGTGGAGTATCATGAAGTATTTATCTATTCTTCTTCGCCAAACTCACTGGATTCGACCAACGCTCAACCTGCCCCCACCTCCCTACCAGCTAGCCGCACCGTCCCCCCCCCCCCCCACCGCCCTTCAAGATACTCAACCCAGAGATACAGGTATGAAATACGTCTGACAGACTCGTCTGTTACGGTTCTTATTATCCTCGAAGAACGCATTCTACCTCCAGAATGTTCAAATCACCATTTGGGAGGCGCCTAAATACCGGACCGGTCTTTGTGAGTGGGTCCCTCGTCCGTGATTCTCGTGCCATGATTTCCTGCTCGCTGCAAGCAAGCATGCAACGACGCTGCTGGAAGGAGAAGGAATTGGTTCAGGGGAAAGGGTTGCATGCGGGGTTGTGATCATGGTATTGGTTGTGAGGGGATTATGGGAGAAATACGTGGCATGTTCACGGTACTAGAGCCCGAGGGTATACTAGAAGGTGAGCTTAACCTAACCACAACAAAGTTGTAAAGGGGCGTTGTCTTGGTGTTTATACGAGGAAATGTAGGTGTCTTGTAGAAAAGGTAATTGTAAAGATTGAGAAAACGAAGAAAGGTCTAAATTTGTGTTAAAATACAACCATCCGCTTTTCCATAATTTTTAATCTTTGCGATATTGAGGAGTATGAGCTAAAATCCTGAGAGCAAGGACGGGATGACACAGGTAAAATGATAAGGTTGTTCTTAATGAAACTTTCTTCTCCTTTTGATTTATTCATTTTGTAGTAACTCATACTACCCTTAAGTCACTCTCGATATTCCTGCAACTAGGAAAGGCCAAAGGAGAAATAAAATGAGACATGCAAATAAAGTCAAATGGCAAACAAAGTCAAATGACAAATATTGAATAATCTTTAAAAGTTGATTCGCCTTCGCCTCTATTTTTTTTTATATTTTCTATTTTGATGTGAGAAATCGTGCATTTTTTTTTTATGAACTGTCTTTCAGTTCTTTTGTATTCGTCCGTCTTCTTGGTCATTCAGATCACGTTCCTCATTAGACCAACGCTCTAGAAGACGTACATAATATTGACATCCTGTCTTGTCTTTCCTCTGATCATTTAATCATTGAAGACAAAGGACTGTGGTTCCTTCCTCCCAGAATCTTGTCTTCACCCAAGTTCTATTGCCCGGTAAGGAGGGAATCAATTTATGTCGCCCTAAAACGTCATTTTCGTTTAACTTTCCCTAGACGCATTTCAAATCAATCCGGAATAAACGCTAACCTTTATTGACCCAAGTTCGTCCCTCTGGGTGTCGGACGGTGGTATTTGATTCCGTGTTGGTTTTCGAAGACTCTGTGGTTCCTCTCAGATTCATTTAATTAAGGGTGTTGCTTGTGGACGGGAGTTAATTCCTGCTTATAGAGTTTCTTTCGGTTTTCCCCTATTTTCCAAGTTTCCCTATATCCGTCTGGATCCAGTTTGCTTATTTGTAAACAGAATTTCGTGAAAGCATATCAGCGGATTTACTATACATATTTTTAGAGATTCTCATTATTCCAATGAACAGTTGATCTGGATCTAAGACTTTGTATTGGTTTATTCCTTGTGATTATCAGTTAGGTTTATTTAGAGAAGACGGCGAGCCTCGCTTTTATGAAAGAAATAGGTATCTTTCCTTGTAGATATTAAAGGTTTTTTTTTTCAGTACTCACATCAGCGGTTTGCATTCGCCTGTATCCCTTTACGTTTTAAGAAATTATGTGTTTTACACTATTATTTTTCAGGCAGAAATTACTTGAAATAGACGTAGTTAATTAGTAATGTCCATGCCGTAAGCGCCTCTGTTTGTTTTTTTTTTTTTTACTCAATCTTGTATAAAAACCACAATTTACTGAATTAACTACTTCACTCTTTCTCATTAACGAAAATTTCCTCTTATCTTCTTTCTACCTCTCAGCTTTCTAATTCACATAAGCAAAACTGGATCGACGTTGATTTCAGGATTTGAAATTACCTTCATAAACGTAAGACTAAAAAGTGTTCTCCGTAAGTCGACTTAAGACTTCAGCCTCATAAGCATGATTTCTTCGACACCGCCTGATCTACAAAACTCGTATTAAGGGCACCATCACTCATTCTAAGGCAACAAAGGCCCGATGATTGTGAGAAAGCTTAATTAATCTCCCTGGAGCGACGTCTTCGAAACTGATTATTATCAATTTATCTCCCGCGATGCGGATGCTGTAGTACAAATTTCAGGGGCAGGAGAACAGGACGTTTTTTTTCTCGAAGAATCCGTTGATGGATTTAATGAGGGAAACCTTGCCTGGAGGCTCTCTCTCTCTCTCTCTCTCTCTCTCTCTCTCTCGTCTCTCTGCTCTACTCTCTCTCTTCTTCTCTCTCTCTCTCTCTCTCTCTCAATGGATGATCGCTGACGTAAGTTTAGTTTATAGTGCCAAGTGGAATTCATCATTGTCATTGATGAAATATTCAATTTAATGGTTTACAATGTTGATTATTCTGTTACATAAATTACTAGGGTGTGTAGCCTATATGCATAATTGCTGTAGAAGGAACTGCGTGCTGCTGTCTGTATAGACTCTCTAATGATTGCTGAGGTTTAATTAAAAAGTTTTGGCAAAAATAGATATTCCTCTAAAACGTTAAAATAAAACCATGAAAAACCTCAGTCAGTTGATTTTTTTTATCAGAAACCTAGGCATTCGGACAGACAAAGAGAGCGATATATGTTGGTAGAGTAAAGCTGGTACACGAGAGAGAGAGAGAGAGAGAGAGAGAGAGAGAGAGAGAGAGAGAGAGAGAGAGAGAGGCGCGGAAGTGCGGGTGGGAGGGAGTTTTTAGACGAATTGGAGTTAAGTATCCTTCGATCAGATTGTGATTACCAACCTTTATACCTTCAAGGAACCCCTGAAACAATTTTTCATATCCTAGGGAACCTTTATCTACTGGCACTCTCTCTCTCTCTCTCTCTCTCTCTCTCTCTCTCTCTCTCTCTCTATATATATATAATAATGTTATATATATATATGTGTGTGTGTGTGTGTGTGTGTGTGTGTGTGTGTGTGTGTGTGTGTGTGTGTAAAAAGAAGGAATATACAGACTTATCATTTTTAACTTCCCTGGATACTGAGAGTTCTGGCGGAGGCTTAAGAATGCTGATGTACCTAAGCAGGTCAATGATCGTCCTGTAGTTATGTGCGATGTTAGAGTTCCTTACCTAAGCATATCAGTGCCATGAGGGCTTGTCCAAGGTGACTTTGAAACTAGTTGAAAGTAGTTTCAGGGTGTGGACGAAGGTCGTGAGTTTGTGTGTACGTGTGCGCCTCTTCCGTTCATAATGGCATCTTTAGCCAAAACTATGGGGAGACTTACGGAGAGGTCTGTGCGAGAAAGGCAGAGCCACGATGGCGTATGCCGAGGAGTTTCCTTTTGAATGTGTGTGATTTTCCAAGCTGCAATGGGTGGATCTAGTAGAGGGGACTAAGTGTCCTAGTTATGGGACTGTGTTT
>NC_087210.1:67746607-67761607 GCF_015104395.2 Macrobrachium nipponense
TAGAGGAATAGTTTGACCTATTTTAAGGTTAATTATGTGAGCAAAATCACTTGGTCTGTGTTATGGTGGAAATCATGAGAATAATAAGGAATTATAACTATAAAACCAAACTAGGTCATGAGATTTACGTATACAGTTTTTAGTTTTCCGTAAAAGAAAACTATTGAGATGGCTTTCTCTGTCCGTCCGCACTTTTTCTCTCCGCCCTCGGATCTTAAAACTACCGAGCCTAGAGGGCTGCAAATTATCACGTTGATCATCCACCACCCAATCATCAAACATATCAAATTGCGGCCCTCTGGCCTCAGTAGTTTTAATTTTATTCAAGGCTGAAGAAAGGTATACATCGTAAAAAAAAAAAAAATAAACTTAAAACTTCACAGCGTTCAGATTTCAAGGAACTATAAATATCGCTTCCTTCGCTCAGGAGAAAATTGCCTTCGTGCGACACTTCAGAAAGCGGACCCAAAGGCAAATGTATCAAGCGAGCAATTTCTCGTAATAAAAGCGAGAATTGAGTAACTCGACGCACTTTTCTTTCATTTGACTTGCCTAGTCATGATTTCAACGCTGATAACAAGCTGCGCTCTCCCCAAACACGAGAATTCTCTTCCAGCAGTTTACGAACTAGAAGTATCGATCGATGCTTCCCCAAAAAGAAAAAAAAAAAAATTCAGTTCTATTCTTAAAAGATTTGGCGAAATCTCGGAAGCTGCGCCAAATTGGACCGGAAAATGATACTCGCGCCCTCAATATTTACAGTCCTTTTAATTCGTCGGTTATTAATCTCTCCGTGATAAAGAACTTATCTTAAAGATTTACAATAATCCCAGGTAAATCAGCTTAGCAGGATTAACGATTCAGTAGGCTCGATTACTGGTTATTAAATATTTTAAGATTTATTTCAATACCCTCGATCTGGGATTGCATATTTTAACGAGGTAGTATTATTCACAGGTAGGAAGTTAGGGAGCTTTTTTCAGCATTTTCAAATTCATGATGCAGAAAACAAAATCCCACAGTGAGGAATAGGAACAAATTTCAATTTTTTGTGTTTTTTTTTTAAGGAAAATTTTATTTTTTTCAGAAATTAGTCCTTTTTTTAAAGAAAATTCGTGTTTTTTAAGAAAGACTGTCTTTTTTTTAAAGTAAATTCGTCTTTTTTTTGGAGGGGGGAAATTCGTTTTTTTTAAGGAAATTCGTCTTTTTTAAAAGTAAATTTGTCTATTTTTGGAGGGGGTGGTTGGGGGGAAAATTCTTTTTTTTTTTTTTTTTTTTTTTTTTTTTTTTTTTTTTTTTTTAAGAATTATCTTTTTTAAAGGTAAATGCGCGTTTTATGTTTATTAATTTATTATCTTTGTTGTTTTGGGAGGGGGATTCGTCTTTTTTTTTTTTAAGAAAATTCGTCTTTTTTAAGAAAAATTTTTTTTAAGTAAATTAGCTGTTTTGTTGGGGAGGGAGGGGTCGTGGTAGGAATTCGTCTTTTTTTTTCAAAGAAAATTCGTCTTTTTTTAAGAAAAATTGTCTCTTTTAAAGTAGATATCGTTTTTTTTTATTCGTCTCAAAACCGAAAAGGTTATTTTTTTCTTTCTTCTTTCTTTCCCGCTGGCTGATCCTTTCATCTCGGAAAAAATTACTCATGCGTCAACATTGCGAGATGACGTAAGAATGCGTCATCGGCTCTATTCTAGTAACGGAATTGTAAGAGGGAAAAAGAAGATCAAAAGGCGCGCAGAAAAAAAAAAAAAAAAAAAAAAGACAGGGACGGGTGTTAAGCAGAGAAGAATTCCTTTGAAAACTTGCTTGTTCTAGATACATTTATAATGGCCTTTATTTGCATACACGTTGCGCACTATTATAGTTTGTGTTTATTTAAACTTATTCATTAACTTCTTCTTTTTCCTTTATAACAATTCATTTTATAGACTCATTCGTTAAATCTCGACTGGGTATGAGGAAGATCACAAGGTTTCCTTACTAAAAATCCTTTTTCGGAATTCTTTTTTTTTTTTTTTTTTTACAAGAAAGAAATAATTCGGCTGTTAGATATGAAAGAAGTCGTCTTTTCCTATTTGACGTTTCAATATTCTTTCATAACTTAATATATTTGAGGTAGATGGCGTGTCAATATTAATTTTTTTAATCTGTCGCTCAAATTGATGAAAAAATATATTATACGTTAGTGTGTTTAAAACTGTATTATTTTCTTCTATATATCACCTACAGAAAAGAACGAAAAAAGTAATGAATTACTTTTGTATCGTATTAAAAACGGAATTAAAATATAGTAAATTTTGTTAAGAAATGTCCAACAGTAGAAACTTGAGGAGCAGAAGAGTTTTATATTAAAAAGGAGATATAAAATCCCAATGGAGGAGTAAGAAGAGAGAGAGAGAGAGAGAGAGAGAGAGAGAGAGAGAGAGAGAGAGAGAGAGAGACGGGTGTTCGATGAACTGGAAGATATTTTGAAAGATTAGAACTAAAACGAAACACTAAAAGCGAGGAGAGAGAGAGAGGAGAGAGAGAGAGAGAGAGAGAGAGAGAGAGAGAGAGTCGGGTGTTCGATGAACTGGAAGATATTTTGAAAGATTAGACTAAAATAAAACACTAAAAGCAAGGAAGAGAGAGAGAGAGAGAGAGAGAGAGAGAGAGAGAGAGAGAGAGAGTCGGGTGTTCGATGAACTCAAAGATATTTTGAAAGATTAGAACTAAAACAAAACACTAAAGCAAGGAGAGAGAGAGAGAGAGAGAGAGAGAGAGAGAGAGAGAGAGAGAGAGTCGGGTGTTCGATGAACTCAAAGATATTTTGAAAGATTAGAACTAAAACAAAACACTAAAAGCAAGGAGAGAGAGAGAGAGAGAGAGAGAGAGAGAAGAGAGAGAGAGAGAGTCGGATGTCGATGAACTCAAAGATATTTTGAAAGATTAGAACTAAAACACTAAAAGCAAGGGGAGAGAGAGAGAGAGAGAGAGAGAGTCGGGTGTTCGATGAACTGGAAGATATTTTGAAAGATTAGAACTAAACAAAACACTAAAAAAGCAAGGAGAGAGAGAGAGAGAGAGAGAAGAGAGACGAGAGAGATGAGAGAGAGAGATCGGATAGTTCGATGAACTCAAAGATATTTGAAAGATTAGAACTAAAACAAAACACTAAAAGCAAGGAGAGAGAGAGAGAGAGAGAGAGAGAGAGAGAGAGAGAGAGAGAGAGAGAGAGAGAGGGTCGGGTGTTCGATGAACTGGAAGATATTTTGAAAGATTATAATTAAAACAAAACACTAAAAGCGAGGAGAGAGAGAGAGAGTGAGAGAGAGAGTATCAAATTTACTAATGAACTTATGACTCCGTGTAAACAATATGCTCTCGCCAAGCGCTGGAAGTGTGTCACAGGTTCGTGCCTTTCATTCGCCGCCAGGAAGTGCAAGGCCCTTGCTAGAACTCTCTGCCGTCAGAATTAATGAATGGACGTCAGAAAATAGCTATTTGTAGAAACATGACCGCTATCAATGGGCAGTGCTGTCCAGCAAAAATGTTGTGTGGTTAAAAATGTTATCACAGCATTGTTGTCGTAATATCTCAGCCATCTATGTATCTATAATAATAGGTAGCTACAATCCCAGATGATCTTTCTTGTTTAATCCGGCCAGGGTGGAGGTGGGGTTGGTAGGGGATCTGCTGGGTGGGGGAGACGTGACACATCCACCCTCCACCTGTAATCCTGTTTGACCGCCCAAGGTGGGGGCTTGGTCTGTAGGACCATGGGCAGACCCACTATCGGCTCGTCGATACAACAGAACATTTGACGATCCCTCGTCTTTGCATCAATTGTTTCAGTTTTGTATTAACTTTCTTTTAATGGTAATCTTCCAGTAAATTGATTATTTATCAGTATCAGTTATTTTGTTAAAATAAATACAGCCTCCTATGTCACAACTATAAGTGAATTTTTATATCGACAGAGAGGGTAAGAACTCTACGTATATTTTTATTGTATCTTGACGTATACTGTAATGAAGATGACTACGAATACCTCAGGCATGTAGTAATTGAATAGAAATTTGTCCTCGAGTAAGTTAAGTATATCTTAGTTTTACCAGACCACTGAGCTGATTAACAGCTCTCCTAGGGCTGGCCCGAAGGATTAGATATTTTACGTGACTAGGAACCAATTGGTTACCTAGCAACGGGACCTACAGCTTATTGTGGGATCCGAACCACATTATATCGAGAAATGAATTCTATCACCTGAAATAAATTCCTCTGGTTCCGCGTTGTCCTAGAGTAAACTTTATATATTTACAATTGTACTAAGTATGTAACTTTCCTTGGTTCACTATCTTTAAATCATGGGCCAAGGTTCACTTTGCGCGGTCGACTCTGGGATTCATCATTAATCCCTTGTCTATCCAGATCAACGTGATATCGCTACCAAATACATTCGTTGCTTAAATACATTCACAGCCAAGTTTCCATCGCGACCAAAACCCCAACGGGACCAAATAACTTTCACAAACGAAAGACTGCCATTTCCACGATGCTGTCACGAGATGTCTTCATGAACAGAGTGCTATCGCAGCTTCAGAATAGCCAAGGTACTAAATGCTATCAAGATTAAAATGGTATAACAGCCAAACGGCTGTAATTGTGGAAGTGCTGTTGTCGTACAGTACTTTCAAGGCCAAAGTGATTTAATTTAATTGAATTCACTGAAAGATGGCAATTGCTCAGTTTTTTTGTTTTTGTTTTTTGTTATTTCTTGTTCAAATGAAAAGGAAAGAATTAGAAAGGTTATTTGCCGTCTTGAACAAATCAACGAGACAGGATTTATAACTCTGAGCAATATAATAAACTTCATATGTAGCGTCAAAATATCATGATAGGTTGTCGGATGGAATCAGCATCATCAACTAATGGACCTCCAGCTCCATAAAAGAAAAAGTCCGAAGCATTTATAGTGCAAGAGGAGGCTTCGTTTTCTCAACTGCATTTTATTGCTTCTGACCCGAAAGACTTCCAAGAAATTCTCAACTTGCTTTGTTTATCCTCATCACGTCTTTGCCAAACTCGCAAACTTACGCGACCAGTTATTGTTTGCTTTCTCTCTCTCTCTCTCTCTCTCTCTCTCTCTCTCTCTCTCTCTCTCTCTCTCTCGATATTAATAATAATAATAAAATCCTTTATTTCGGTTCAGGGCCATATACAATGAATATACAAAATACACAGTAACATACACAATCTAGATATATGAGTCAACATGACAGGAAAAATGAGTAATCAGCACTTATCCACAAAATAGCTGAGGTAGCATAAAAGATAGTAATCATAATATTGGTAATAGTAATAATATTGTTGAGAAAAAAAATGCATTGAGAGTTATAACAGTTAGTGCACAGATTATATAACTTAAATTTCAACTAGAGTCCTTAGGTGGTTACAGTAGTCAGGTCCAGAGGGCTAAATACATAAATTGAATGTATAAAAAAACAAAAAAAAACTTTAACTTGATAATAATCACAGAAATAATGAAAAAATAAAATATCAGCAATAAATATAATAATGACAAAATCTGCAGATGACATCTTACTAATATAGAGATTAAGTCCTTTAAGGGACAAAGGCCTCATTTTCCCATCTTTCCCACAATTTAGATCTTCTTCTTGCTTCACTCCTTAGTATGCTTTGTAATGTGAGGCGAGTTGCGCTGTTTCTCACTCGGGTTACCAGGCTGGACATTGTTCGCCTTACAATGATTTTTTAAATTGTCCAGGTGGGGGGTTTTCTAAGAACAAATCTGTGTGGCGGAGTGGTAGCGTGGAGTGTTTGTGAGGCGTCTCAGAATGTCATTGTGCACAACAGTGATACGTCTCATGGTCTCTCGGGTATAGTTCGTCCAGAGGGAACACCCATAGATACTGTAGCAGTACGAGCGGAAGAGCAGCAGTTTCACGTCTCGGTGACAGAAGGCAAACCTCCTTGCAATCATGTTGCCAGTTGCACATAGTTTACGACGCCTCTGTTCAATGTCTGCCGTATCTTTTAGGTCGTCGGTAATAATGTGACCCAAATACGGAAATTCGCGCGCAAATTCCAGCCGATGGTTGACATGCACTGGGTCTTGGTTTCGTTGTAGATTATATCGAATTCCTCTGCATATTGGCGGCAAGTGTCGATGAGTCGTTGGAGGCCATGCACTGATGGGGAAATCAGAACCATATCGTCGGCGTAACAGGGGTTGTTTATAGTTGTTTCATTGACAGTCATCCGATTGGGAGTGAGTCAGTTTGACATTCAAGGCATCTGTGTACGTATTAAACAGGTATGGAGAGAGAATGCCCCCTTGCCGAAGCCCGTTTAGGGAGCCGAAGGTGTACGATAATACGTTGCCCCATTTGACACAGAATTGCTGTGTGGAGAACCAGCAATGTAAAATGCCAATTAAGTATAGGGGTGTGCCCCTTTTATGCAGCTTCAGGAATAGCTTCAGGTAGTTTACTCTGTCAAATGCTTTTCTCACATCTACGAAACACAGGAAAACAGGAGATGCTGATGATAGGTAGTAGTTCAGCAATTCTTTCAGCATGTAGATGCAGGTGTCGGTTGAGTGGTTTGCTTTAAACCCGAACTGGTTGTCAGTGGTGTGTAGAAAGGGGAGAAGTCTCACAAGAAGAACCGACTCAAGTATCTTCGATGCGATCGTTGTGATTGCAATTGTTGGCCGGTAGTTGCCAGGGTCAGCTGCATCCATTAGCTTGTTTTTGATTAATGGTATCAAGTGAACTAAGAGTAGGGAGTCTGGAAGAAACTGGTGAATTATGCAAGCATTGAATAAGGCAGCTAGCAAAATGTAAATTATCGGTTGGCAGAATTTGAAAGCCTCTGCGGGAAGACCATCACAGCCGGGCGATTTATTATTAGGTATGCTGTTTATGGCATCGCTGATGTTACCTGGCGTAATACGGTCTGCAAAATGAAACTGAATGTTGTCATTAAGGAGGTTATCTACCTCGCTTCGGGAATCCTAATCATTTATGCAATTCAGGATATTGTTTGAAGTGATCACCCCACATCCTTGCGATAGCCTCGTCTCCGACTGCTTCCCCTATCTCTGTGATAGCTTTTTAGTTTTGGGATTTAAAGGACTGGATATCTTTCCAAAGACGAGGGTAATCACCAGATTCTACGTTTCTAGACATTGCATCGGCTCTTAGTTGTTTTTCATTTTAAGGATATCATGCTGGGATCTGTTTTATTTTGGTCGTCTTATATATATATATATATATATATATATATATATATATATATATATATATATATATGTAAGTGTTTACATAATAAAAATATGGAATGTTAGTCCATATATATAAAAGATTGCTTGCAGGAATGTGATCAGACTAGAGACGCTAAAGATGACGTATACAATAAGTATGTAGGCTAAGATAACATGCCGTCACCTGTAGTCATTCAATTGTTTATAAACATTAGTCCAAGCTCCCTGCTTGAGACAACTACCCCGACCTATAATCAAACGGCCTACGTGATCTGTAGCGTGTCTCATTTTGATTGTGTGTTCGTATGAAACTATGTCATTTGTATGTATGTTCATATGTTCGAACTACTGTCTGTTCCTTCATAACTTGTAACAGAGATGGGTAGACGGCAGAACAGAGTTAGCTATCGTCATTAGAAGACCTGTACCTCTTTACCTAAGCTTTATCATATAGAGGAATAGGATTAGCCATCATCATTGGCAGAAGCGATCAAGCTATCGTTATTAGAAGACTTGTACAATCATATCTGATCTTCAGCATGTAAAACTTCAGAAGAATATATCTATTTTTATATTTCGTGTTTTCTACAAGAACCTCCTCACCATGAGTTTAACACATCGTCGTAATAACTAACAAGATAATACCGACTTCGTAAGTGATCTACAAACCCCCAGACACTCCATTGAAGATGGAAGTGCAATACCAACCGACTTAGCGTAAGATTATCGCTAGTTCTAACATTACCTCATAGGGCGCCTTATCATAAAAGGCACAAGCCCTAATATTGGTGGCCAGCGTACCAGAAGAACTCTACAACGTCCTACGAAGAAAAACCAGAATAATAAATCATGTATCATAAGAAAGTCAACGACGACGGAAGCAGCAGATTCTCAAGAAACCTAGTCTCATAGTTAATGTGAGCGACTTCAGAAAACAATAAGAACTCTTCAACGACGACGAAAGCAACAGATTCTTCAACAAACTTAGTATCCATCGTTTAGTGAATAACTTCAAAAAGAAACAAAACCGACGTGTCTTTTTCCTACGGCAACGCAAGCTTCGTTTCTCTCATTAGAATCATTCAAGAAAACATCGTTAGTGAGCGTTTCCGGCACTTCAAGAAACAAACCGAACGCGTCTGCAGCATCGGATCTTTCAAGGGCTCGATCATCGAAACAACGCGCACGGAGGAAACTCAAGCCAAACCAGGTCATCTGCTAAATAGAGAAGGAGGACCAGGCCGTGTGTCGTTATCGGAACGTGACTTCCACAAAAGCAAGCTAAGTTACAATTTTTTATTCATTTGGAGTAACTTGAGTGTTTTCCTTGCAGGTCGAATTTCGTTATTCCTGTGGCTGAAGTTACGAGACATTCTTAATCTTACTTTTTTACAGAAATTATCTACATCATTGAGATTTCGCTACTGCGAGTTTTTTTTTTTTATCTTTGAGTGTCTGTTTCCAGAAGTTCTACTGAAATATCATAATCATATACTATGTTAATTTTATCATTTTGGGTGATTATTAATCCCTTACGTAACAAATCATATTAAACAGTGAATATGCGTTTACGCAGTGGACGTCTGTATTTATACAGATGCATGGATAGGGTCGTTAAGCACCGTACGTGATTAGAAAACACACAAAAAACAAGTGGAACACCCGTACAAATCTATATAGTTTAGAGGTAACACTATTTCGGGTCATGACAATAAATGCTCCTTTGCAAGTCCCGATCGCCAGTTTTAGCCTTGAGTTTTTTTGAGTTATATAAAATATCGAATCCTCAATGACTCAACTTAACTTTAAAAATATGGCTGGATTGCAAGGAATAACATGTCTGTAAAAAAACTTTCATTAGGCTAAATGCGCTGACCAGGATCCCAAACAGTTAATATTGAATGCAGTAGTGATAACTTGTCTTATTAGTAATCGCTCAGTTCCTAATAGTTCGTCATTCATTGCTTTATACGTAACCAGCAACATAATGCTAAAAACACACAATACGTTGCCGATGGTAATAAAGAGAAGGATCCTAATTATTACAAAAAGAAATAGAAACAGTAGCCCGTTCAGAATCAAACAAGCAAACTCGGTGACTGTGTCACCTAGTCAAGCGGTCAAGGTCAGTCAAAGCTGCCGAAGTGTTCAAAGCATAGCAAATTCCACACAATAAGGCGACTCTAGCAGAGTAGGGAAAAGCGATGTTGGTTCATACATGCCAATATCTTTTTGAATTAAAAAGGATTTTTCCTATGAAACACACGACCGTATAAAGTAATCAGAGCAGGTTTTCGTTTTTTTTTAATACGTAAGTTATTATTAGTAGTGGTGGATAAAGCCCGACTGTACGCGCCGTAAAAATTAGAATATCTTGTTTATTCCTTTAGTACACGTAATATCCTGTATTTACGGACTCACCGTCTGTTGTTCGAACTTCCCTAATGAGAAGTCCGGATAAGCGAGCGTTTACAGATACCTCTATAGTTATAAAAAACATTGATCTGTATCTAGTGTTAATTGTAAGATTCATCTAGGGGTATACAAAATATTAACTTACATCCTGCAAAATAAGGCGTGTTTATCAAAGGGAAATCCTATAAACCTTCAAACATATTAAAATCCGTTTGAACAAAAAGAGACAGTTAATCAAATACATTTGTCTAATAAACCCCTCGTAACATTGTTCAAATGACCCCAACAGAATTCCCTTCCCACAACCACAGTCGCAGTTTGCACGCAAAATCTCGAGAAGCATGCACCCTCGAATATCTTAGTGCGTGTAAAAAGACTTTGCTTTGTGAAATGAAATTTTAATCCTTCCCGACACTCTGAAAATATAACGATTTCCGCGAACAAAGCCCTAAAAGTATACATATCGTGGATACGGAAGTTATAAATATCGCATTTTTATTGTTGCTAATTTTTAATCCCGCCAACCAGTCGTAGATGAATCTCTCTGATAATCTATCTAAAGTAATATCCGTAAAGTCATTCAAGCAGAGGTGATTCAGCAGAATTTTTTTTTTATCTTCTACCTGAATACCAGGAAGTTTCTCCACTAGCGAGTGATCTCTGGAGGAAAAAAGGAAAAAACTGGATGTCATTGAAACAAAAATACGGTCTAAGGACAAACATAAAGCTATATACGTACCTTCGATAGACTCCCAAAGCAATTTCAAAATAGAGATAAATGACGAAGTTGAAAAATGTTAGTAATAGGAGCCATTAGGAAATCAAATTGCCCATATAATTTTCCCTCAAAAACGTCATGCCATAAAAGATCAGACTTGGCGTATCTGCGTAGATTTCTGTCACTTAAACAAGGAAACGACTCCCGATAGTTTCCAGTGCCATGTACCGACGACATCTTATCTCTGTTAGGTTAGAATAAATTTTTCACCAGCTTGGACTTACTTAAATGCTTTTACCAGATACCATTACCTAAGTGATTGTACCTCATACACCGTTTTCAGCACACTCAGGGACATTATCAATTTTTACGTATGCCTCTGGCTTACGTTGCGCCCCAATTACAATATAGTGTTTGGAGACTTTAGGGATACTCTACATGCCTATATGGATGATCTTGTAATCTTTCTAATACCTTAGAAGTACATTCACATAAAGTAGAGCTAGTGCTACAGAGACAAAGACAAATAATCTCAGAGTAAAATATCTAAATGAAATGAGTTTTTTAAAAAACCGAACATGTTTATCTAGGTTTTATGTGTCTAGTCAAGGTCTTGAAAGTAGTCCATGGTAAGGTGCCGGCTATTCATAACTTTCCGGTACTTATTAACGTAAAAGGGGGATACAGCACTTTTGCGCTGTAGTGGGTATTACAATCGTATGCCAAAAATATGGTAACCTAGTTCAATCATGGACAGCTCCTTTAAACAGATCTTTACGAATAAAGAAAGCGTTAGATTGATTTATGGTCTAAAAAGCATCAAACAGGCGGTTCGCTATTCTTAAAAGCGGAATAATGGCAGCTTGACCTAACTTAAAAACCATCCCTTGATTTCTAAATAAGGAATTTTTTTTTTTATTGCAAACAAAGGACGCCTCAGACCAAGGGGTAAGAGGGGTACTACTTCAGTTAATATGCTAAATAAACAGTTACATTTCCTATAGCTTTTTTATTTCACGTAAACCTAAAAGAGCCCTTTGAAAGTAAATTATGCAGTAATAGGGCAAGGAAGGGCTAGGTATCTTTAACACTAGTACATTTTAAGTTCATAATCTATGGCTATCCTGATAAAGTCTTTACTGAAACATGAGTCCTTTACCGAGTTTTTCAAAGGCTTTAATCACAGTCCAAAAGGAACTCGGTGACAATGATCATTCAGGTCTTTGGAGCCAAGTAAGATATCTACCTGGGAAAGCAATTATCATAGCTGACGCATTATCCCGCAATCCCGCCACCATACAGCAAAGAACCATTAATTGGACTAAAAGATATAGAAACATCCGTGCCTATTGTTAAAACAAAAGTATCTAAACAAGAAAATTCCTAAACCCAAGAGATCGCGAGCATTGAATATCTGGGTCGGAGCGCAGAACTGTTACAAACTGAACAAAGCAAGTGTCAACAGCGATAAGCAAAACAATAAACACCAAACAATAAACACTTCGAAACGGAAACAGGGGTCAGTGGCTAGGCAAAAAACAATAAAACACTTCGAGCAGAAACCCTAAAGCAAAAGTATATTTATAGTATGTGTATCAGAATAATGTAATCAAATGTAATGTTATATGTAGGTCTGTGACGAGGAAAACCCGAAGAACACAGCAGAGGACTAACGACCAGGTAGTAGTAATAATCTCTCTCATACCAATCGTCATAAACTGGTTGCATTCCCTCATCCAGGGTTCCCTCCTATGTCACAGAAAGCCAAATCACTGTTTTACTGGCCTACAATGCTTACAGATATAAAAAGCACATAACTAATTGTAACACGTGTCATGAAAACAAGGAATACACTAAGACACCGTCAGTTTAAGGGCCTATCCTGTGCCAAATCAATCCTTGAAAGAATATACGTAGAATTATTAACAGAATTACGAGTCTGAGAGGGAATAAACACTTCTTAGTGTTAATAGTTCCTTGACACGTTATATAGAATTAATAGCACTAAAAACAAACACCGCAATTGAGTGCGTTACGAATATTTATGAGTGCCTAAATCAGTAAATATGGAAATTCAACGGGTTTTAACACATAATAATCTGTGACTCGGGTGGTGGTAAATCAATAATAATCTTAACGTTGTGTGAATTCCTTTCCATTAAGAAAAACCAATAATATATTTTATCACCCAGAGTCAATCGGTTTGGTAGAATAACGGATAATTAAATAGGAAGTGTCAATGTCTTACGAGTTGCAACTCTGATATTGGATCCGAACTGATTATAGCGGTTCTCGCGGTTTTAAATACCTTTATCATTTATATCTTGTATCTATAGAATTGATGCCGCAAGTAGCCTTATACGGTACGCCGCTAGAACACTTTTCCACATATTCAAGCCAACCATTAATTTATCAAATATATATATATAAATAAATAAATATATAAATAAATAAATGGATACAGTGGTCAATATAATACACTCCGTAAGAAGTCGGAAGGGTTACAAATTATAATAAAAAGGAATCACGATAAAATAAAATCAATAAGCAAAACGTAACCATAGGTTATTAAATCCAAATCCAAATAATATGCGTAAAGATTTGAACTCTAACTTAACGCTTTAGTAATGACAAATAAGCTAAAAGTTCAAACACATATCATAACCTACTGACATATTGTCGGTCCCTTCACGGGTGGATTGTATATTTCGTAGTCAATGAAAAAAAAAAAAAATATAATAATAATAATAATAAATAAATAATAAAATAAAATAAAATAAAAGAGATTTTAAAGTCAGGGAAGTCTAGAAGTGAAAATGTTATCTATGAAATAATCCTATATGAATCTATACAGGGCTAATAATATATATAGAATTTGTATGGAAACCGTTTTTCATATAGTTTGAATAAGGAATATTTAATTTAACATAATTACAATTATGCAGATTTCCAACATGAAACTAATTATATTGTTTCAATTTGGTACGGTGTTTTTTTTTTTCAGACATTCTTTTCGTGTGGGTCGAGTATTAAAAGATAATAAATTTATCCTAAAGTCGTTATTTATTACAGCAAGTAACGTAACTCTTAGCTGGCTGAGAGCAATCTCCTGCCAAGTGACGACGTCATATTGCCGTATCAGTATTTGTTCCTTTTAACCTCAATAATCTGCTTACACAGGCTTCATCTGCGCTTGCAAAAGCAGATTGACTGGAGAAAGGAATGCTTAGCCCGAACTTCTCATGGGCAAGACAGACATGTCTATCCGTATATGCGCAATGCAACTTTAGCTAAGGAGTTGCAATCATTTTTTAAAATAATAACAAAATAAGCAAATAGAATTTCTATAACAAACAAAAATGAATTAATTTTTCTGAACCTCATAGACATTTAGAAGTATCAAGATATATATTATGAAATATTTACTTGCAACATTAGCTATTACAATTCAAGTAAAACATTCATGGGAAAATGTCACATTTTCTTGAAAAAAACCCAAAGTTTATTTAGAAAAATTAGTTACATAGGGGGTTTTTTTCGTTGCACCTCCTAACCCTATTTAATAAAGGTTTTTTTAAAATAACCCTCAGAGGATTGCGCGCGAGAAAATGAATATGAAACTTTTGTTAGGGCACATAGAATCATGATTAATATTCTCTTTGACTCTATGTTGCCTGGCAATCTTACAATAGCTCCGTTTTTGTTTCCACTTCTTTGTCTAGTAACTTACTACCAGAAATATCGAAATTTTCTTTGAGATTCGTGAAGATATATATTTATTTTTTATAATTATGGATATTTTTACAAGTCATCATAGACCTGGATAGGTTCACTCATTGTTAATGCCATGAATAAAAAAGTTTGTACAGCGGACTCTTTTGAATTCAAAATATCAGCGAATTCATGTGGGTTAAGTCTGGTCTAAATGGCTCTCTTCCCCTCCCCTGTATTTGGATGTCGTCTGAATTTACTTTGCCCTTGTGACAAGTATAATTTCACTTGCAGGCTGATTAATGGAACCTGGTTACAGTATCCTGCAGTACGAGAGTTCACATCGCAACTTCAAAAAAATCGTTCGTCACAGCGGACGACTACAGTCAAGTAACAACCGCCTACAATATGAAAGGAATTTCCATGGACTTCTTCGACCGACACCGTATCGTCGTTAATCTCGACCGACACCGTATCTCGTCGTTAATCCGTTTTCGTTTTAATGCGGAATGCTCCGGCGGCTGTCGGAATCGACTACGAAAAGGGACATACTTCCACAATTACGACACGAAGGATATTCAACTCTACTTTGCTGGTGAAGGACTCGTGCTGGGAATGATCTATTCATCACGAACGTAATCGGTGTAGCTAGGATGCAGAGAATAAGTATGAGCGCAATATAGAATGTTGGACCCGCCCAGGCAAATTTCCCTTGTTTTAACCCTGTGAAATAGGCCGTTTCATTGGGCATAGGTGGTTGTCTGGAACTGTGTAATGGTCGAAAAGTTTTTGTTCGAACGTTAGTTAAAAGTGAAGTAGTATAACCTCGGTCATGTATCCTATATATATAAAGTATCATGTATCCTATATATAAATGATCATAAATAACAGA
>NC_087210.1:67766607-67796607 GCF_015104395.2 Macrobrachium nipponense
ATTATAATTAAACATATTAAAAATTAAATTAATATATATGTATATATATATATATATATATATATATATATATAAGTATATATACATAATTTAAAATGTTAATTTTGGGTATGGAGGCATTTTCTGCCCTCAGTAAACGGGAAAAGAAAAGTATTAATGTCTTTTCCTGCAGCACTGGGGTATACCAACCTCCAGCTCTCCCTTATTTTCAGCTCCTCACCTTCGATTTGGCTAACATTTGGCTTTAGTTATCCTCGTAAGCTGAATTATCTCATCATTGAATTTAAAAACACCTTCTTCCTGTGCTTCCTATAATATTTGTGAGTTTCTTTGTGCCAGCTTCTCCATGTATATGTTGGTGATAGTTTAATAATTGGGCTCAAATGTTTCTGACATTTTAATTCACGTTTCATGTCAGGTTGAATTATTTTGGCGTTTGTAAAAATAAGAAGGCTGTAACCTGTTACCTTGAGATTTTAAATTAGAGCAGGAAAAATAGATATATATTAGATCAGAACATAAGCTCTGCAACAAAGGAATTCTTCATTACTTTGGTGTAATTGTAAGCCAAACTCATAAAAATAAATTTTATTAAATGTAACGCTAGGTAATTTATACTCAGACAGGCAATCAATCTCCCAAGTAAACTGAGTTTGAAATCGAAACGGATGATATAGAGAAATGAATTGATTTCTTATTAGATTATTATTATCATTATTTCTATTATAATAATATAACCTACATACAGTATTTACAATAGTTCTTTACAATGAAATTAGCATGACTTGGTTCTACTGATTATTATTCGTACCTAACCTATGCCTTATTGTGTATGTTTTTTTCTCTCTTATCTAACAGCTAAAATCCCCTCTCCGTGGAATGGCAAATGACTTTTCCATCCCGCCTAGGATCTGGGAAACGAAAAACTTAAAGAATCCACATTATTCATAAAAAAGGTAAAATGACGTAGCAGTGAATGGGTTTAATATTTGCAAAAAAAAAAAAAAATATTGTCAACAGGTTTTAAAAACTTAAACGAAAAAATTAAAGAATCCGCATTATTCATAAAAAATGGTAAAATGACGTGTCAGTGAATGGGTTTTAATATTTGTAAAATGATCTTGTAAATAGGTTTTTAAAACTTTATTTTTGGAGCCAATGTCTCACCAATGGTTTTTGTGAGTTCTTAGAAACATTTTACTCATTTTAGGAAAGGAATTTAAGCAGCCTGCTGCTCACACTGCAGTGTAAAATATTCATCAGATGCTGCTTCCGCTTTGAAAGTATTATACTTGGATGCTCCTTCATTTATTTAATCTTTCTCGGATGCTATTTCCGCTTCAATAGAGTCCATTGCCACATTGTTCACATGCTCCTCTCTCTTTGTAATATCGTATGTGCAGGAAAATCCAGCTTCCTTTTCAAGATTTGCCGGGAATCATCACAGGTCAGCGACACCTCCTTCGGATATGTTCTCGTTTGAAAGTCTTCAAAGGGCTTCCGTTCGACCCCCAGCGGCCCTGTTCCTTTACGGGAGTCTTTATTGCCTCTCCCATGTCATCTTTCTCTTTATTTCTCTTAAAGCAACGGTATAATGCAGAGTAAATAAGTTTTCCTCTCTTAGTTTTTTTCGTGGTTTGAGCTTCTGTCGTGGTTTGTATTTTTATAAGTATGACTGTTCTATATACTGAACTCTAAATTCTCGTGGAATTAAAGAGAAAAATGCTTAGAAGTTTAATCAGCCGTTTTATCTTATTTTATTTTATCTTTAATTTTGGCTGCATAACGCAAACAGATGCAGGAATATTTTGAAATTCTTCACTTCCTTGCCTGCATGCTTTCACTGTTTTCTTAATTGTTGAAATAAAAAACTAAAATTTTAACTTATACAGAAAGGCTCATGTGGCTGGTTTTATTGGACCATACTCTCTCTCTCTCTCTCTCCTCTCTCTCTCTCTCTCTCTCTCTCTTCTCTCCTCTCTCTCTCTCTCACTGTTTATTGTACTGATGTGGTTTACTTCTTACTTGAGTTGTCAAGAAACCATAATGCCTTTCCGAAAATTAGCATTCAGTTACTTATATTAATCTTTTTTTTGAAAAATCAGACATATGAACCATTCTGAGTCGTGAACTGTCAAAACCGAACCAGATTGTATTTTCCATCTGGTTCTTTATGATACTTCTATTATCGTAGATGCTACTAATATTTTAAGATGGAATGCTTTATGGTGCCAGTTGGAAAGATTTGTGGTGACATAAAATGAAAATGAATTGAAGTTGTCCCTATAAACACACATATATACGTATATATAGTTATATACATATATATATATATATATATATATATATATATATATATATATATATATATATATATTCTATTTACATTCTGTTTAAAAAGACTTAATTTGTTGAAGAACAACTTATCGGTGAAACACTTATAATTCATATACCTACATACATACATACAATACATACATACATACATACATATATATATATATATATATATATATATTATATAATATATATATATTATACGTATATATGTGTATGTGTGTGTATATGGGAACAACTTCAATTCATTTTCATTTTACGTCATCATAAATCTTTTCAAAGGCACCATAAGCTTTTCATCTAAAGCTATTAGTAGCATCAATGATAACAGAAATAATATATATATATATATATATATATATATATATATATATATATATATATATATATATATGCTTATTATTACTAAGACCGCTGCTGCTGGTAACAATATCATGGCAATCCCCTTAACGATACTGATATTAGTATTCCTTTCCTCGATAGGACATCAGTCTTTCCTATCATTCGTTCAATTTCTTCCCTTTATCCCCCAAACTCCTCTTCTGACTTCTCCGAAAAACGTAACTCGTGTTTCTCTTTAGGAACAATATCCCTGATGCACCGCGGCGCGTTCTTAACGAGAATTCGACTAATAGACCGCCAGGCGTTCCTGGAAACGTTTTGAAAATGTCAAGAGCCAGCCACATAATTACACTCGGGTATCGCAAAGAAAACTCCGCGCACCGCCGCCGCATGGCTAACGCCGAATCAACGGGCCTTTGTGGAATGCGCTAGATTAGCATAGTTATTGCTAAGCTTTAGCTAAAGGATAGAATCGAGGTAGCGGCGTGATCGGGAAGAGAGAAGGGAACCAGTTTAGAAACGCGGTGAGGCATTAGGAGTGATTGCAGGGCTGGTTTGCGCTAGCTCAGCATCAAAGAAAATACACAATGCTTCAGAGAATTGCAAGGAGTTAGTCAATCCGAGGAGACATCGTGCGCTCACTTATCTCTAGGAGCAGATTTTACTGTTCATTCACAGTGTTCTAATGATTTTGTCTAGCTCTCTTTTAAACTCTTCCACACCGCTGCGGTTTACAATTTCTGGTGGCAGCTTATTCCATGTGTCACATAACTTGTATGTAAAGAAGTTCCCACAATGGGATGTGTTGCATCTCTTCCGTTTTAGTTTCCATCCATTATTTCTTGTCTGGTTTTCGTTTAACGTAAATAGGTTACTGTCTACTTTTGTTATGCCTTTCAGTATTTTGAACGTTTCTATTAGTTGTCCTAGCAATCGTCGTGCTTCTAAGCCATACATGATCAGGTTCTCTAGTCGTCTTTGGTAACCTATTTGCTTGATGGATGGAATTAGAGAGAGAGAGAAAAAAAAAACATTCATCTCACAAAGCTTTCATACTAACCATTCAGTCCTATAGATTCATACATTCTTTAGAACCATGAAATCCTGTGTATCGTTCGGGTCTTGAGTCACTCCGATCTGTTGTTATTCTGGTATAGCTTAACTGTAGCAGTAAAACTGCAAAACAAAGTACAAAGGAGCAGCAGTCCTCAAGCTTTCAGTCTATGAAACTCCACTTGCTTTATATATTAAGTTGGCAGTCTCTGCTTATACAAAAAGAGACAATTGACGTTCGTGATTAGAATGGAGTTGGCGTATGGTATCATTGTGTATTATAAATTCGCTCAGTTTAGTGCAACAGTCGTGAAATGTTAGTTATATGGCGTTGTGATTCAAATTGACAGAGACGAAAAAAAAGTTTTAACATACTTCGTGTTGATTGACTGTGAAACATTGCTAAAATGCTAACGAAGCAGAGTATTGGTGTGAGCTAGACTGGAAACGTTAGAAGTCATAACAACCTCTTTAGTCAGGAAATTCTCTGAGAAAACGTGGAATTTCACACTCCATCTTAGAAAAGGTATTTTATATGACTAAGACATGAATTTTTCACCTTTTAGTTTTACACTTCCTGAGTAATCCCGGCTATTTTCCTGCTTGTGTTACCAACTGAAGAATTATTTCAGCACTTTGTTCTAAATGATGGATCCCTCGCTGCGCTTTTTGACATAATGCAGATATTGAGCAGCAATGTTTCAATAGTCTCTCTCTTTTTTTAAAGAGTAAGAATAAGAAAAACAATGAAAAAATACGCCGAAGTTTCCTTGACGCAATCGAGTTTTCTGTACAAAGTACGATGCTGTATGAGCCGCGGCCCATGAAAATTTCAGCCACGGCCCGGTGGTGGCCTGCCCTATAACGTTCCCGGACGCACAATCATATCTAACTTTAACCTTAAATAAAATGAAACCTAATGAAGCTAGAGGGCTGCAATTTGACATGTTGATGATTGGAGGGTGGATGACCAATATACCAATTTGCACCCTTCTAGCCTAACTAGTTTTTAAGCTCTGAGAGCGGACAGAAAAAATATGGACGGACAGACAAAGTCCTCTCAATCATTTTCTTTTACGGAAAGCTAATAATAAGAATAAGACCAGTAAGACTGCCTGATAAGGGCCCCAGCTTTGCAAAAGATAAAAAATAAATAATAAAAAAATAAATAAATAAAAAAGAACTTTGTCGGTGAAAGAGAAAAACAAGGCAACTGTTCCGACATATGTTGCGTGGGCGCAATCACAGCCAGCTTCCACGTCAAAGAGACATTCAGTTTCGGTCGCCATAGCAACATATTTTGGCTACAGTTAAAATAACTCTTCTGGAAATGATAATTTGCTCCACGGTGTTTTGTGACGGCTTCGGAAAACTGCTGAAAGAGCGCGAGCGAGCTGGAGAAGCCTTTCTCCAATTTATTCATCGATTTCTGGAAAAGAAGGAGGAAACAGAGGAACACAATAACCGAGTCCAGGGAGGAGTGGATGGAAATGAGAAAAGGTATTAGCTGTTATTATGCTCCTCTTTCTGTATTGACTCTTCCCTTTTGTTATTTCTTTCGAAAGGAAGACCACATTCTTTGGAGTCTTGAATTTCAAATTGATGGTCCCTGTGGCCTTGTGCCATGTGAATAGGGTTCATCTTGTGTCATCAATAATCAGAATAATAATAAAATAATAATATCATAATAATAATGGCTACTTCAGCAGCGTTACACTTGTGAGAGTTCTTCTCTATTTTCCGAATAGCGGCTTTTTCTGTGCTACTTAAACAGGCTAGTCAGAGCGCCACTATAGAAGTTACATGATCAATCAGGTCAAAATCAGTGGATATATTTAAAATTCAAATATATGAAGTTAGCCATTACTTTTAATAAAGTATGCTTGAGAGAGGGTCTGCTTCCTAAGTACAATAATAATAATAATAATAATAATAATAATAATAATAATAATAATAATAATCTGTTATGTAATGAAAATCCATAATTATATAGACAAGTTGCTCTAAAATTGCTTCATTTATTTATTAAGCTGTGGATTTTTATTACATAAACAGTTCTCACGATATTGTGAATTTCTTAAAAATAATAATACTAATAATAATAATAATAATAAATAATAATAATTTGTTATATAATGAAAATCCATAATCATATAGACAAATTGCGTTAAAATCGCTTTACTTATTAAGTTGTGGACTTTTATTGCATAATAGTTTATCACACGATATTATGAATTTCTTAATGTAATAATAATAATAGTGAACCAAACAAAAACTTCTTTCAGTTTTCTTCTGAAGATTGAAAAAGAAACCCACAAAATTATATTTAATAAGTAAACACGTACATTGTAAATTTTGTGGGTTTCTTTTTGAATAATAATAATCAATAATAATAATAATAATAATAATAATAATAATAATAATAATAATAATAATAATAATAATTGTTCTTCACAAAATAAATCATTATGTAAATTACAAAATCGATTGCTAGAACTAAACCCCGTAAAAGATATCGTCTTCAGCAAAAAGAAATAATTAAATAAAAAAGAAAAAAAAAACATGCAAACAAAAGAAACAGGAAAACCAAGAGGAAGAAAATGGTGGATTCGAGGACGAAAAGGTGAACGTGAAAGGTTATATTCTCCGGTGGAAGTTTGGCCTCTC
Organism: Macrobrachium nipponense; assembly: GCF_015104395.2. Classification (NCBI taxonomy): domain Eukaryota; kingdom Metazoa; phylum Arthropoda; class Malacostraca; order Decapoda; family Palaemonidae; genus Macrobrachium; species Macrobrachium nipponense. Next base: position 67,773,007 of record NC_087210.1, read on the forward strand.
TGACTCGGAAGGCATCGAAGTAGAATGAAGAAATTGACGTGTTGAAGCTCTCGAGCGTCTTGTACTCGGTGAGGAGAAGAATGTCTAGAAGGGTTCGAGAATGCCAAGTAGTTAAGTGTGTGTGTGTGTGTGTGTGTGTAAGAGAGAGAGAGAGAGAGAGAGAGAGAGAGAGAGAGAGAGAGAGAGAATGAATCAGCAATTCCCCCACGAGGCTGTATACTGACAAAGGAAAAATTTAGGCGTAAAGGCAAGTTACGGGAAATTTTACGGTGGCCGCGAGTTCGATTCTCGGGCATTCCAGTGAGGTGTTAGATATGTGTATTTCTGGTGATAGATGTTCACTCTCGACGTGATTCGGAGTCACGTAAAGCCGTTGGTTCCGTTGCTGAATAACCACTGGTTCCATGCAACGTAAAAACACCATAGAAACAAACATACAGGAAATTTTTTTCAATAGAACTTAACAGATGTACCGCAAACACAAAAGGTGAATATTGAATATTGCACATTCAAAGTTTATGTGGCAGTATACGCATGTGCAGCCTCTTGTGTGTGTGTGTGTGTGTGCGCGTGTGTGAGTGAACGTCCATGTCCATTATCCGCTAGTATGTGTGTGCACAAATGTAATTGCGTGCAAGGGGATGCATATTATTGTATAATTTCATTTGTTCATTCTAGTTTAAAGATTTTTTCCACACAAAAAATTGATTCCATGGTATCAATGATCCCGGAAGCAAATTCCCGAGATGTGTTCTGGTATTGCACCAGCTTTTTTTTTTTTTTTTCCGTGACCCTAGGTTAAGTCAGGTTAGGTTGGGTGGGTTAGCATGGTTCCAAAAAATTTTCGATACGTCATTTCGGATTCAGAAACAATGAGATTGTTTTCAAGAAGATTCTATGGTTGGATTTTAAGATATGGCGTCCCGCTTTTTCAGGGAAGGTCCAGTGCTCGGATACAGTTAGGGAATATGCGTCCCGGAATATACCATTAAGTCCAGTGATAGCTGTATGGCAGTGTTAGTAGTAGTGTATATATATAGTGTGTGTGTATATATATATATATGTGTGTGTATATATATATATATATATATATATATATATATATATATATATATATATCCAAATCATCGTATATGTTATTTAATGATTTTTCCATTTTTATGTGTTTTTATTGTCAGGCCTGATAATGGGTAAAGGTACTCCGAAACCGGATATTCTTCAGCTATAAGTCATTTACAAAAAATTTTCAAATCGACTTGCTGCTAAGCCTAGCAGATGTTCCTAGCTTCAGGAGAGATTAGGGTCAGTAAGCTATCGTGCAAGTTCTGCTGTGTGATACAGATATATACACACTAATACAGGCACACAGGCACTCACACACACACACACACACACACATATATATATATCGCTAATATTAACTAAAATATCTTATAATATCGAATTCGCAGTTCTTTGCGGATAAATTACTCTCGAAGGGAATTACAGCCAATTTTTCGAAGTCGATTGTTTATCGCTGTATCTAAACCAAAGGAGCCCAGGTTTGAATCCTAGCTAGGAGAAATGGACTTCTCAATTATAATTCCCCTTAGTTGTAAGTTATTCATGGTGAATTCGACTTACAACAATATTGTGGCATAATATTTGTGAAAAAAAGTCACACGTGTATTAGTTACAAAAATTCATAGTTAGCCAAGTGTTACGAACTTACTAATCAGCTGTCACGATGGACATGGGTTAATATCGATTCTAAGTGCAGAACCTGAACTCGACAGGCATATGTACAGTATTATCGATACCATTTTATATCTCCTCTGGTATCCATGTGGTCAAAATCGATTGCTTATGATTGTATCTAAACAAGTGTATAGTTGGAAAGGTAAGTAAATAATAAACGCATAGTTTGTAATCATTTAAAAGTGATATAATGATAAATAGACTGATTCCATAGATTGCTGTCGAACCGGGAATGTTTATTTAATAACGTAGATATAAGAATATTGTAGCGCGAGAAAGTGTGAATGTTTGGGAAAAGATAAAACAACCTAACCCAAGAAAGACTAGGCATGAAAGGAAGAGTTTTAAGAAAAAGATTATAGTTATGGCTGGAAATCTTAGAACCTTCGTCGTTTTCTTTTCTACATAGATATACAGCGTTCAAGTTTCAAGGGATAGCGCTTATTAAAGAGAACGGGTTACGCGACGCGTCGAATAATAATGAAGACTAATGCTTCGTCAACAGAGATAATTGGAAATGATTAGCGAGAGGGAGAAAACAATTAGTGAGCAAATGAAAACAATGAAGCGGATTGCACGTGGAAATGATTCGGAATCCAATGACATTTCGGTTAATTAAATTATGTACATAATGAAGGAGAGGAGAGAACTTTGTAATTAACGTTGATAGTGCCAATTCTACAGGTAGTGATGGCGTTATGGCGTCTTTACTAAAGTTTCGTTTTTCACGAGTTTGAACTACATCAAACCCGTCTGGGAGGAACGGAAGTTCCAAAGAGCCTCTTATGTCACTACAGTGACTAGCCTACTCCTCACCTCATCCCTTCCCCCTAGACGAAGGGGACAGAGAGAGACAGACAGACAGAGACAGGGAGGGAGAGAGCGAGATTAGGCCTATTCCAACAAGCATCGTTCTGCGGATTCATCACAGTTTAATATCTGTACCTCTACGTGACTTAACTCTGTTGTAATCCTAGGAACTATGAGCATTTAATAACAGAATTTCATTAAGAAGCTTATAAGGAAATGTTTTTGGTAAATTCGAAAGATAATTTTTTTTATTCATGGTGAATTTGGTCAGGTTCTCGACCTTGAATCTAGGAACATAGCAATATTAATTATATACCAAAAAATTAATTTTCAGAGCTAATTACACTATGGCATTAAGCGTGAGCATTACATTTAGACAATGCGTGGATCTTTAAGTCAAAATTATCTTAAAGAAAACCTGGGCTGAATCACGGACATTTTAATCTACGTAATGGTGAAATCTTAAAGTTGCATTTTACTGAGTGGGATGTATATTTCTTTTAATTACTTAAGGATTAATCCTTTAAGCCACCTCTGTGAGTGTTATAGGAATGTTAAATCTATGGTTAGGTTAAACTGTGTGATATGAAAATGAACAAGATGGAAAAATAAAAGACTTGTGTAATTCTCTGTTAATATCCTCTTAACTTCTCGATTTCTTCACATCTTGGAAACGCTTGATACTCATAAGTCTAGATCCAGATTGAGAAAGAAATGAAGTTCATCTGACCCTCAGCCAAGATTCGATCTCGGGTTTGCGTCATCAGAACGAGGTAACAATAATTACAAGTTCGGCGCAATAGAGTGTTCAGTACAGCTCTCCAGTTGCTCACCAGATGCAGTAGAGTGACGGTGCGTCCCATAGCTCCGGAAAGCGCAGCCAAGATGCACGATCCATGGCTGACTTTAACCTTAAATAGAATCAAACCTACTGATGCTAGAGGGCTGCAATTGGATATGTTTGATGATTTTGGGATGGATGATCCAAATACCGATTTTCAGCCCTCTAACCTAAGAAGTTTTCAAGATCTGAGGGCGGACGGGCCGACAAAGCCGGCACAACAGTTTTCTTTTATAGAAAACTAAAACTGACTAAAATATATTTACGACTTCAAAAACAGACAGAGAATGAGCCGAGACAGATATAGACAGCTGTTTTGGCCAGCCAGAATGAATCAAAACACAGGATTAATGACCATGCCAACCGTAACCACCACATTTGCAGCGTTGTCGACTGACCGAATGGGTCTCATTGGGTCTCCCTTGGGTCTCCCATAAGACCAGTTCCATCGTCTTCCGGATCACTTTTTTTCCCTTCCATTTTTTTTTTTTTTTTTTTCAGGGAAATGATCCTTCCCCCTCGGAGGAGAGGATGCTGGGCAGCTGAGGTCTCTAAGGCTTCCAGAAACCCCAATGAAGTACGAGAGTGCTGACGCCCTTTCCAATCTCCCTATTACAGCCAGCAAAAGAGAGAGAGAGAGAGAGAGAGAGAGAGAGAGAGAGGTAGTGGTTGGGATAGAACTAAGTCTCTCTCTCAGTTTCAGAGGGAGAGAGTAGGATGGTTGGGAGAGAAGCATTCGTAGAGAGAGAGAGGTGGTGGGGAGAGAACTCTCTCTCTCTCTCTCTCTCTCTCTCTCAAAATACACCCAGAAAATTTTAAGGAAAAACACTGCTTCTTTTTGACTGGAAGGAGGAATGGTTTGTGTTGGTGGGTGGCACTTACGCCTAAGAGGCTGGTGGCGAATGTAGGTTAAGAGATTGGAAAAGATGTTAAAAAAAAAAAAAAAAAAAAAAAGCTAGAACGATCGGGAAAAGGGCTCGAGAGAGCTCCAGCGCCATTATAAAGAAAGGAATTAATCTTAAAGGAAAAAAAAATTCTTTTAACTTTTTGCTGGATTAAATATAAAACCATGAAAATTTTCAACAAGAAGAAAACGGAATAATTTTAAAGTTTCTGTTCGATGGTAGTCTTAAGAAAGAGCGTTTCGTTACCCACTCTATCTCCCCCCCCACCCCAACCCCACTCCCACCTTTTCCTTACTTTTCATTTCTCTCCCTTCTCCCCACCCTCCCCTTTCCATCTGCTTCTCTTCCTACCCCTCCCTCTTCTTCTTCTTCTTCTTCTTCTTCTGCGGAGAAAGAGAATCGCAAGTATTGGTTTTATTTCGTTCGAGTCTTAATGTTCTGACGTTAGATAAATATTTACTCTTATTTACTCGATTTCTTATTTCCCTAAAGTGAAATTGAAGCGCAAACAACTTATAACAGTTAATTTGTGTTTTTTATGAAGAATCTTTAGTATTATTAGTTATTACCACAAGTTACATAAAAGGAAAAGTGTTTCGGGGCAAAAATTCATCGCACAATCGCCAAGAGGAAGATTATTAAAACATTATGTGCTACATGAAAACTCTCTCTCTCTCTCCTCTCTCTCTCTCTCTCTCTCTCCTCTCTCAGATGCAAGCAATCTTGACTGCTTAAAGCTGATGACATGTGCCTCAATAGATGGGTGACCTTATTCATGTCAGGCCTTTTTTGTATTATGCATCTGCGTTTATCTGTGGAAACTGGCTTTGGGATTCACATATTCGCATCTCTTCGAGTGTGTCTGGGACTGCAATCTCTGATTGCGTCGATCGATACCTCCTTTGCTTCCTTTCGTCTTTACAGGCTCTTTTACAGTATCAGTAGGGAAGATGAAATCGGTTCATTTACTCTTATTCAGCCTTGTCTGTTCAGTGATGGCAGTTTTCTTTTTTCTTCTTTTCATTTTCTTCCGCAGTTTTCTTTTTTCTTCTTCTTCTTCTTCTTTTCATTTTCGTCTTCTTTTTTTATCGAAAAGTTTAAAGTTCGCCCATCAGCCTTCTCACATGAAGGTATCATGACCGGAATTTCCGGAAGAAGGACCAGATCTGGAACTGATGACGGAACATTATGGGATCGATGTTGAGCTGAAATATTTTTTGCTCGCGGACAACGTAAATTTAATACCTCATTTTATTTAATAAGTTAGAAGTTTTACAAATGAAGGAAATAAACATCCTAATATGATACATACTACTAAACCGGCACTTACACTGATTAACCCTTAACGCGACTGGTTACGTATTTTACGTCGACATTTTTTGTCTCTCGGGTGCCGACTGGACGTATTTTACGTCGACATACAAAAGTTTTTTTTTAAAAAATTTTTTTAAAAATTCGCGGAAAAATACTTTTAGGCCTACCAGCCAAAAACTCTTGAATCACGCGCCTTGGGGGATGCTGGGAGTTCACGGATCAAGGTGTTGTTTTGTTTACAATCGTTACGCAGGCGCGCAAGCGCGAATTTCTTTCTTGCCGCACTAAAAAGTATCTGACACATCTCTGAAATTATTTCGTCACTTTGACATAATTTTTGTACCATTTTTTAAATTAGCCACCCGTTACATAGAGAATTATATATGAAAATGTGCGCATTTGTATGTAGAATACAACAAAAAAATACTCATGATTGTAGCTTTTATCAGTTTTAAGATATTTTCAAATATAAAATAACGATAAGTGCCAAAATTTCAACCTTCGGTCAACTTTGACTCTACCGAAATGGTCGAAAAACGCAATTGTAAGCTAAAACTCTTATATTTTAGTAATATTCAATCATTTAACTTAATTTTGCAACTAATTGGAAGTGTCTAGCACAATATTTCGATTTATGGTGAATTTATGAAAAAACTTTTTTCCTTACGTCCGCGCGGTAACTCTTCCGAAATAATCATACATGCGATTGTGGTAATGTTTGCACCATTTTAAATTAGCCGTTACATAAAGTTTTATATATGAAAATGTGCGCAATTTCATGCACATACAACTAAAAACAACCCATGGTTGTAGCTTTTATCAATTTTGAAATATTTTCATATAAAAAATGATAAGTGACAAATTTTCAACCTTCGGTCAATTTTGACTCTACCGAAATGGTCGAAAAACGCAATTGTAAGCTAAAACGCCTATATTCTAGTAATATTCAAGCATTTACCTTCATTTTGCAACAAATTGGAAGTCTCTAGCACAATATTTCGATTTATGGTGAATTTATGAAAAAAAATAACATTTTCTTTACGTCCGCGCGGTAACTCTTCCGAAAAAATCATACGTGCGATTGTGGTAATGTTTGCACCATTTTAAATTAGCCGTTACATAACGTTTTATATATGAAAATGTGCGCAATTTCATGTATAATACAACAATAATAGTTGAAGGTTGTAGCTATTCTCATTTTCGAAATATTTGCATATAAATCACGATAAATAGAAAAAAAAACCACGTTCGGTCAAATTTGACTCTACGAAATGGTCGAAAAACGCAATTGTAAGATAAAAACTCTACAGTCTAGTAATATTCAGTCATTTATCTTCATCGTGAAACAAATTCGAAGTCTCTAGCACAATATTTAAATTTATGGTGAATTTTTAAAAAAAACTTTCCTTCCCTCCGCGCGCGGATTCTCCGCCACAAATCTCCGAAATGCGTAAGTCCCATTCTCGGAATATTTGCTCCGTTTCATATTAGGCATTTCATAGAGTTTTATATATGAAATGTGCGCAATTTCATGTAGAATAAAACGAAAAATATTGCAAAGTTGTAGCTTTTCTTATTTCCGAAATAATTGCATATAAAAAATAATATATATAAAAAATTCGACATTCGGTCAACTTTAGCTCGTCAGATATGGTCGAAAACTGCATTTGTAAGCTAATATTCTTACAGTATAGTAATATTCAATCATTTGTCTTAATTCTGAAACATATTGGAAGTCTCTAGGACAATATTTAGATTTATGGTGAATTTTTGAAAAAAATATGTGTTTACGTAAGCGCGTTACGAATTCATGCATTATTTTGTGATAATATTTTCTCTGTGTTGCTTTTATCGTTTTACAATGTGTTATATATCAAAATGATCGCAATTTAGTGCACATTACAACGAAAAAAAAAGTAACTTGTTACCTTCAAACCGTTTTGCGCACAGCGCGATTTGAATACAATTATATATGAAATTTCGTTTTTTTTGCGCTATCATATATCGCATTATTTATATGATGTAATGATAACTTTTTTCATTTCTGATGTTGCATACTAAACTTCAAGCAATGAAAAAAAAAAAAGGAGCCAAAAATGAACTCTTATCTTGAAAACTAAGCGCGCTGTGATTTTTTGAAAAAATATTTTTTTTCCGCTTACGCGCTCACTTCCAAACCCCTCCGGCATACGGGAGTCATTTTTTTATTTACCAGCTCCGGCGTTTAAGGGTTAAGAGAGATATCTAAAGACGCCATGCTACTAAAACTCATCTGCTGTATAATCTGACATCTTGAAACGCTTGAAACGTATGAGAGGAATTTGTTGAGATATGAATATGGGTCCATTTGTGTGAGCTATAAAATTTAAAGTCACTTCTCCAAGCTGGCCACGTAGCATCCTCCTTTGGGCAAAAAAAATCTATATATGTTTGGTGGAGATAATATTCCGTTTGCCCGGATTTCTGTAACCTCACTTATAAGATATCAGTGACGACAGTTTGGTATAAACCAATCAAGAGTTTGGCTGACATGCCCTTGTATTTTCAATTTTTTCTGAGGTAGATACTAACATTATATATCCCATTTCATCGGCCCCCTCACATAGAAAGTTTATCCGATAGGGGCCCCAGTGCATAGAGTACTACATATATCTGGGGATGGTATCTGTATATCATTACTAGGAAGTTCAGTGGTCTTCCACCAGGGCGGCGCTGCAGAGCCGTGCAGCCATCTTTAAAGGTCTGGTAACCGCGCAAATTGAACAGGGGCTTAGTGCAATTGTGAATTTTTTATTTATCCTGAATGTTTAATGAATGCTTAGTGAATGTTTGTGAGTAAGTGTTTAGTGAATGTTTAGTCTTTAGGGTGTAGTGTATGTTTTGTGAATATTAATGAATGTTTAGTGTATAAGTATTCAGTGAATTGAAAATGTAAATACTTAGAAGTAAACACATTATACACAGTGATTTTGTGGGTATTCAGTGAATATTTAACGAGTGTGAGTGTACAGTAAATGCGAGTTTTTAGTGAGTGTAAGTATATAGTAAGTGTGTTTAGTGAGTGTGAGAGTTTAGCGAGTGTAAGTGTAGTGAGTGTTACTGTTTAATGATTGTACATTACTGTTTTAGTGGTGTTTAGTGACTGTATACAAAGAAAATCTTGTAATCTACAAAAACCATTTATGTTAGACATTGCTTAGATCCAAGAGCAGATGCTTAGGCCTTTTGACCACAATGGTTGGAGTGCTGAAGCCAACCTGTTTTTGTAAAGTAATTTTTCTCTGTGAAATTTTGTCAAGTAATAATTATTGATAATAATAGTAATAATAATAACAGCAAAAATAATTATTATAATAACATGACAATAGTAAAATTAATAATAATAATAGTAGTATTAATAAGATATTAATAATAGTAAAAAAGATAAAAATAATATAATAGTAATAAAGTATAGTACTATGAGCAGGGCCGAGACCTTTCAATATGGCCGCTCGAGGTCACACACTCAGCTGGGGAATCGCAACAGTGCATCTAGCGTGATGCACTGCTCCCCTAGACTTTGTCTTTATCTCCATTCCGGCTTCCTTTCTTTAATCTTGCTGTTCAACCTTTCTATCTATTATTTCCTAGCGTATCTCCACCCTGAGATCCTGGCACTCTGTCTCCAATATATTCTGGATCTCATTATCTTGCTATCCAACTACGCACGCGCTGAGTGGCCAACAGTTCCTCATTGCTAGGTTTAACAGCCTAATTTCCACCAGAATCATAAATCAAATCACAAAAAGTTTCTCTACAATGCTGCATATTCTTTCGATGAATTGTTTCCCAGAAAACTGGTGATACATTAGCCAAAGTCATTGGCTTTTGCATATTTGCTCATACTAGAATTATGGTGAAATGCATCTTTTTTTTTATTTATTGAATGTTCTTCATGAGCATGAAGAGTATAGCGATAATTACGCATGAATTTAAGTTAACTTTATTCTATAATAAATTCGACGGTAAGTAATGAAGTCATTTCGTTACCTCGCCAGAGAGAGAGAGAGAGAGAGAGAGAGAGAGAGAGAGAGAGAGAGAGAGCTGCAGCAAATTCTGGGAAATACAAATGGAACTGTAAATGTCAAATACGAGAACGAAAAACTGTGGTCCGTCAAGAGTCGCGTTATGAGTGTCAGGGGCAGTTCGAAATGATATGCTTAATACGGAAACATTAGCGGGGTGAAAATTCTCTCGCCTCGAAATTAGCCTAATTGTCGTATAATTTACAACATTATTTTGAGTTGTTGAATATTTGAGTGGTAGGCACGCTTCCTCTTTTTTTTTTTTTTTTTTTTTTTTTTTTACCACGTAGTGGTTAGTATTTTTTCATTACGATTAATTTCTGTAGTTATTTTTGCCTTGTTTCACCTTTTTTTATAGTGGCCTTTGCCAGACTGCTTTTATAATTCCTTAGTAAATTGTTTCTTATCAAATTGTTCATATGTCTTATTTATAATTTTTCGTTGTTTAGTGCTTTTCTTAAACTATCATTTAGGTAGAGAAAAGTGTTAAAATGGTGGTCCATATCACCTGAAACAAAAAAACAACTCAAATAAAAAATGCGCCGAGGTTTCTTCGGCGCAATCGAGTTTTTTTACAGCCGAAAATAGATGTTTTGGTGGTATTAGTATAATGCCTTATGAGCGCAACCCACGAACTTTAACCACGGCCCGATGGTGGCCTGGCCTATATCGATACCAGAAGCACGATTATGGCGAACTTTAACCTTAAATAAAATAAAAACTACAGAGGCGAGATGGCTGCTATTTGGTATGTTTGATGATTGGAGGGTGGATGATCAGCATACCAATTTTCAGCCCTCTAGCATCAGTAACTTTTAAGATCTGAGGGCGGACAGAAAAAGTGTGGGACATACAGACAAAGCTGGAAGTATAGTTTTCTCTTCAGAAAACTATATCATATTATAGGTAAAAAAAAAAAAAAAAAAACTTAATTATAGATGGTTGGGCGGTATGTTATAATGTGTTTGGAAACCAGGGTATAAAATGAGCAAAATGTTAAAGTGCTTTTTATTGACTTGGAATTCTGTTCAGGAAAATGAGAACACGAATCCAAAGTAAAGATTTTGCCTCAAAGCGAAGGACCTTGGAGGTAAACTACTTGAATAGCGTGAATAGAACAAGGAAAGAGGTCCTGTTAGTGCAAGACTAGAACGCTGGAAAGTCTTGTAACCAAAAAAGGGAAGAAAACAGGAAATCTTATCAGGGAAACGTCGTGTGCTCGCACCGAGTCTAATTACAACAGAATTTATTGGACGGAATAGCATCTCTTGGCAACCAACTTTCCTTTCCTTAGCAGACAAAGCCCTGGAGATCAGTAAATATTGATCTTCGCAGCTCATTAGGCACTGGCTGTAATAGAGAAGGTAGAAAGACTTGCACAATCTTGCTTTGTATTTGCAAAGAAAGGGAGAGAAAAATTCTCTAGGTCTTGTCATCTTCAGCCTAGATGGCGTGAAGGTACCTGGGTAAGACCCGGTGGCCTGCTTCGGTGAGAATTCAGCCTGCTTGTTATACGCAACTGCACCTGAAACCCTGTTCATTTGTTTCGTTTTCTGTAGCTCACATGATACTGCTCTTTATACCAGTAGTCGAAATGGATCAGTTACCTTTAATTGGTGTACTTCTACTGAGTTGTTCTTATTACTGCAGTTTAAAAAAAAAAAGGTTGAATTTGGAGAGGGAAGAAAGGAGTTAATCGTCAACAGATTTTCGCATTCCAAAAACATTCGAAGGAATCGCTCCCTTCGGCTTCTCTCTCTCCTCCACTTCATCGATTCGATTGTTATGTCTTCCCCGACCATTCGGAGAGCCAAGGGCGCCCTTAATGACTCTATTCGTACCAATATGGCCGGATTACAACGACGCCGTTGTTCAGTACAGTCCCCGAAGGGTAATTTCGGGGGCATTCGGCGACGCGCCTTCTCTTGTCTTGGTGCAGCAGGATGCCATTCCCGCGCACTGCAGAGGCCACCTGTCTGGTTTTAGTGTCTCGCTAATTCTTGGACGGTTAATGGACTGTCCATCTATCTGCCTCTGAGGCAGAATGCTAAACTTCAATTTCTCTTTTCTGTAACGTATGACGTAATTAATTCATACAAGGCTCCGATTGCTTTATTTTGCGAATGAAATGAAAAACTCGGATTCGTAGTCGAGATAATCCCGAAAGTTTCATCTCTTACTGACAATCATGATGGTTCTGATGACCGACCATTAGAAACGAACATTTTCGCCGTGATTGCCAATAACGTTATGTTATTGAAAACTATCAAATAATTTTCATTGACAACTTTATAAAGTGGTCACTCCTGCTCTGAATTTAGACATTCCTTGTTTTTAAGGGCAAACCTTTCACTATCCTCAGGGTTCGATCCCACATATTTTTTTTTTCCTCAGCATTATTCTCATATCTAACAATAATCGTGATTTTATCTAAATTCTGTAATGGTTTCCACAATGTACTACCTAGAGTACTTTGCCTTCATGGACCGCTGTACCTTCAGAATAATATATTTATCGAGTCTATCAGTGTTGTCTGTTTGTTTGTATGGTGTTTTTACGTTGAGTGGAACGAGTGGTTGTTCAGCAACGGGACCAACGGCTTTACGTGACTTCCGAACCAAGTCGAGAGTGAACTTCTATCACCAGAAATACACATCTCTCACACCTTAATGGAATGCCCGAGAATCGAACTCGCGGCGACCAAGGTGGCAAGTCAAGACCATACCGATCTCGCCACTAAGACGCTTGTCTGTCAGCATTAATGTTCTTTGTTGATTGCGCAATCTTCTGTCATCTGCTAATATGAAATAAAGTTAATACTAGGGCCATCTATCATTGTGACGAGACAAATAACAAGGCTACAAAGCAGGACGCAAATTTGTGAGGTGATACATATGATACTGAAACTGAGTCCAGCCTTTACTACGTATCGAATGGCTAAGCTCTAAAGTTCCGGTCGTTAACCAAAGCGAAAACTGGAAATCATTTGTATTTCATGGTGATCTGATATTGCGTTTGAGGGTTTATTTTAAATTACTGTTACAGTTTTCTTTTATCCTTAACGAAGTGGACCTTTTTCAGTAACATTTCATACAGACTATAATGATTGTAAGGATTGCTATATACTAAGTAACATATTTTTTAATAGAAGTCAACCCTTCGATAACCTGGCATAACTCTTACTGGATGAATGTTGATGAATGCTTTGCTGCCGTTCAAGCAGTTCTGTTTTAATTACAACGAATTCCTTTCTCGTATTCACAGGCTTTGTATGTAAGCCTTATTTTGTGCGATGTGCCTTATAGTACTGTAAACATATGCACAGAGCGTTTTCTAACGTTTTCGTAATGGTAGCTGGTAGCCAAAGAATGCTATATGCGCACAGTGACTTATGTAAACAGAAACGGAAACTTATACTTCAAGAATTTAATTTAATGTTTATTGTATATTCAGTGTAGCATGTCTTTTCCTTAATTTGTAATACAAATCATTGTACACACACACATACACACATACACACACAGAGCTAGAGAGAGAGAGAGAGAGAGAGAGAGAGAGAGAGATAGAGAGAGAGAGAGTTTCTATTTTGGGAGAACCTAACGTCAGTATGGCTGCAGAATATCGAAACCCTACTGAGAAGCATATCTCTTTGACCCGGTTTCATAATCGTTTTTTTTTTTTTTTTTTTTTACTCAACAAATGTACTAAGAATGCTGTAGCGTATTCATCCTTATAGCACCTAGTATTATGGCATGGTGTCACCAGTTCCCGGATGCCGAGCTGTAACCGAGTACCGAGACCTTCCCTGAAAAAAAAGCGGGACGCCACATCTTAAAAAAAAACATAGAATCTTCTTGAAAATATCGCATTGTGTTCCCCACATCCAAATTATTGATGGTTCTTATAACCCGGACTAACCTAACCCAACCAGGGGCATGACAAAAATAACGGGACTGCTGCAATACTATATTAAGTTCACATCAACCGTGCATTTGATGTCTAGGTGAGTCCCTTACGACGCTCCTGATTGGCTGTTGATAAGCCAAAAAATAGGGCTGGAAACCCTCAGTCTTTCTCGAGAGTTTACATGGATAGGATCTATGTTCCACCTCTCCTGAGGGATACATCTTTCAGGAGAGGTGGAACATACATCCTGCCTTTGTGAACTCTCTCTCGAGAGTGAGAGTTTCCAGCCCTGTTATTGGCTTACCAACAGCCAATCAGGAGCGTCGTAGGGAACTGGCCTAGACATCAAATGCACGGTTGATGTGAATCTTCTATAGTATACATCTCAGGAACTTGCTTCCCGGACATACCGCAAGATTTTTTTATCGCAAGTCCATTTCTGTTTTTATTTTAATTTTTAATTTTAATATAAAGTTAGAAAATGGACTGGACTCTGTTTTTGACTCCGTTTTTTTTTTTTTTTTTTTTTTCAATGGATTCCGCTTCCTCACTTATATTTCCATTCACGGTTGTATGTGTATGTGAGTTTTATTCATTTAATGTCGTCTTTCTTTCATGAGATCTGTTCATATTAATATTAGATTGATTTGGTGTCGTGAATATCTCGTCATTATTGGTTATACAAGTATATATTCTTTAAATAAAACATGATGGTTGTCAGTGCTTGGTTTCAGAGCTCAGGTATTTTGGTCTTGCTGTATTGCACTAGTTATGATTCATAACCTTTTTGACTGTTATTTTTTATTACACACCACTTTTCACAAAACGGTAGAACTTACTAAATTCAATTAATATCCTGTTGAATCTAAAACAGTATCCTAAGTAAGAAGATTAACAAAAATAGTTGCCTTCCATCCCGAACGAACAATATTGCCAGAGCTCGGTAATAGAAAAAAAAGAGAAAAAACTGACAAAAGAGAGCTGACAAAAAAAAACAGCAACAACAACAAAGCAACAAAAGTATGAAAACGATCCACCCACCCGTCTGTCGACATGAAAAATGTCGCCATCCTTCAGAAAAGATATTTTCCCCGAAATGCTCTGTGAGGGAAACCTTATAGGTGGCACAAAGAAAGAGAAACTTATAAGACTACGTCTCGCGAGCCTCTCCAGGATCTTCTTCTTCTTCTTCTTCTTATTCTTCTTCTTTTTCTTCTTCTTCTTCTTCAATAATTATTATCCATTTTCCTCTGCCGCAACTTCCAACTACTTTCCCTCTTCTTTTCTCGTAAGTGATCTCAACTTTATCCTTCGTCACTCAAGTACCGGAAGAGAGTAAACCATACGAGTGTCAATGAAACAAAGCAAGTCTATTTGTTTCGCGCCCCGAGAGAGAGAGAGAGAGAGAGAGAGAGAGAGAGAGAGAGAGAGAGAGAGATAGTAATTAGGCAAGGACGTAGCGTGAAACCACGACAATTACTGGAATTGAGACCTAGTCGCTTTCGACTTCAAAATTTCCAACACTATCATAACCAGGGCAGTATTGAAGTAAGGCACACGAGAGAGAGAGAGAGAGAGAGAGAGAGAGAGAGAGAGAGAGAGAGATAGTAATTAGGCAAAGACATAGCGTAAAACCAAGACAATTACGAGAATTACAAAGATGAATGATTTGTGCAGCATGACCAGGGCAGTATTGAATACAGGCAAACGAGAGAGAGAGAGAGAGAGAGGACTCACCTTTCTTTCGCCTCCACCTGTATCGTTCATCTTTACCTCCGGGAAGGGCTTCCCCTCCTCTCCTGTGTTTTATGGCACTTTCCGGCCGTACCCCAGCACCAAGTGCCAAATAAGTAACGGGGATCTTCCGTGACAAAAGACATGGAGGCGTTGTCTACGAAATTACTTGCATTTCATTTCTTGCTGTAATGTATGTCTTTTCTTTCCTCGTCTATGTTTTATCTATGTTTCGTTCCTTGTCTTTGGGTTTCATTCATCTTGGCTTATATATCATCATTGCTGAATATTTTGATACTGAAAATGTTATCGCTTTGCCAAATGACAAAGAGAAAGAAATGAGTATTATCTCTATTTTTTAAAATTTAAACAAAACAAAACACCCTTTTTACATACATTAAAATCTTGGATCGTCAACCTTTAGTGTTTATCAGCGTTTCGTGCTTATTATTTCTAAAAAAGGATCCTGCAGCTAGCCCAGGTGAACCTATTGTAATAGGAAAAGTTGTGTTTTTTAGAAGTGACAATCCGTAGGGGGGTAGGGCCATCAGTGCACCATCATTTGGTGCACTGTACGCATTACTTAAGGTTCTTTGCAGCGTGCCTTCGGCCCCTAGCTGCCACTCCTTTCATTACTTTTACTTTACCTCCTTTCATTTTCTCTCTCTTCCATCTTACTTTCCACCCTCTCCTAACAATTGATTCATAGTGCAACTGCTTTGAGGGTTTTCCTCCTGTTACACCTTTCAAACCTTTTACTCTCAATTTCCGTCTCAGCGCTGAATGACCTATTAGGTCCCAGTGCTTGGCCTTTGGCCTAAATACTATATTCAATTCAATTCAGTTAAGAAGTTACATCGATTTTCCTGAGATGTGAGCGAGTCTTACTTTCCTCTAAGGTAGTTTCTTCCCTTTGCTCTTAAAAAGTTCCTTTCTTTGTTTTTGGAAGATAATTAGAGAAAACTTCTGTTTGACATTTCCAAATTACATTAACTTATATTCCAGCGCAAAATTTTCCTCTTCCAGTGTTTTCGAAAGATGATTTACTATTTGTGACAACTAGACTCCGGGTGCCTTCTGTAAGTCAGATTGCAAATGATTCATACGATTTATGTTGGTAACTATGGACTCCTGTGTCAAACCCTGACTTTCTACCGCTGTCAATTTGCCGCAGTCAAAGGAGGAAACTCCATTAGTACGATCGTGCTTCTTACGAAGCTTTTCTATCCGTTTAACAACCTGGTAAAGCTGGAGATATGTGTTCGTTTTACCATCTGAACACTCAAAGATGCAAGCTCTTGCGTATGTGCACGTCTGTATTTAAACTTTTTAACGCCAGAATTCAACCTTGTTTAGTCAGGGGATGAATGCAGCAATAACTGCAGTTTTATTTCCCCCATGAACTTTATGGGCTCACCATTTTTCAGACGCATTTTTCGTTTCCTGTACGGCACAGGATATAAATGACTGACCTGGCGTTTCACAGTGCGCCTCGCACAGGGGTTTGAAGAGGTTCCAGTACTTGGCCGCCATTGGTAAGTGTTGAAACTGGCTCTTCATAGCCTGGGTGGTGCGAGTTCCGTTATGAAAGGGAAAAACTCCCCTTACTTATTTCTTTTACTTCATTTTATCATTTTTAGGACTTTTTTTTTAATAAGAAACATCCATAATATAAGGAAATCTGGAAACTTAAGTTTCTTTACGGCATAATCAGAAAGAGGTCACGTTGGACCTGTAGTGACAAGCGTATCCAAAAAAGCGCAAAGAATTTGAGAAGTTAAGAGGGCATTGTGGCTATTACAATTACACATGTATCTGATGAAAAAGTGACCAGTAGATTCTATATATATATATATATATATATATATATATATATATATATATATATATATACATATATATATATACATATTTACATACATATATATATATATATATATATATATATATATATATATATATATATATATAGATAGATATATAGATAGATAGATAGATAAAACAGAACGTGTTTTTAAAAGTTAAATTTTTGCGAGGGGAAAAATTGCCATTACGTGGAAAACACTTTTCCACATAATTTACAAAGTTTTTTTTTTATTGCTTCCGTAGAATATCAACGTTATAAATTCGTTTTCATTCTCCCCCCCATATTTTCCCGTTCGCCTCGCGGGCGAAGGCGATATTCCCCCCGAGAATGTTGTTGTGTCAAATAGTTCAGAAAATGTCATGCACAGTGTCGCTCGAACGTGTTTCTTTCACCTTTGCGGGAATTCCGAGTGCGAATGTTATTGTTTGCTGACATTCGTCTGTCCGCCTTTTGCTTTTCCCTGTCGACTTTCTTCACGAGTGGAGAGAATTATTCAGTGTTAGGGGCGGCATTTCGCTCGGGAATAACCTCAAACCTCTCTCCTCCTTTCCCATGGGATTTCGAGATGTGAGCTCTCTCTCTCTCTCTCTCTCTCTCTCTCTCTCTCTCTCTCTCTCTCTCGTGTTACCCTCGCTCTCTATCTTTCATTGTGTTCCTGCGTGTCTCTCATATTGTATTCTCTCTCTCTCTCTCTCTCTCTCTCTCTCTCTCTCTCTCTCTCTCTCTCTCTCTTTCATTGTGTTTTTGCGTGTCTCCCATTTTGTGTTCCCCTCCTTTCTCTCTCACTCACTCTCGTACTCTCATTCTGTGTTACCCAGTCTTTCTCTTTCTATCTCACATTTAGTGTTCCTGTGTTTGTCTCTCTCATTTTGAGTTCCTCTCTCTCTCTCTCTCTCTCTCTCTCTCTCTCTGGGTATTACAAAACATGTTTTTAGATATTAGAACAGAATTTACGACTGACGCATATGGAATTGCGTATACAAAAAAATCGTTACCGAAATGCGCTACTTGTGTTCTGCTGGTAAAAAGAAAATAAAATGAAATAAAATAAAAACCTGAGCACTTATAGCTTTTAGTTATTCCTCCGTAGAATATGCCTCACATTATATTTACTAAGTTTGGACACTTTAAAACCATGATCTGCTTCCAAGGTCACAATTGACTTATATTGACAAAAAAATGACAGCAGCGCAAAATACAACCAGATTGTAAATAAAACCCCGTAGACAGACTGATTTTTATACTCCTCTGGTTTAATTTTACAAATATATACACTGCCCTGAACTAACCTATGAGGACACATTACAGATTTTATTCTGTTTTAGTTGACATTTGGAGCTTTTTAATCTTTTACATCTGGGGGGGAAGAGTTTTGCACAATAGATGACCTCTGAAGAGCTTACATATTTAATTCGTAAAACCATTGTGAGCCCTGCGCATATATTCTTTTTCTAGAATAAAATAAGCCTACCTTTAGCGCGTCTCTCTCTCTCTCTGCAAATGTGGTAAAAGTATTCGGATTTTGTTGGAATATTCAGGCTCTTCAATGTATAAACTCGTTTGCCAGAGAACAGGAACCATAATGGCAAAAACTCTATAGACTCTGAGCCCCATTTCATGTAACGTAACGCATTGCTCACGCCAGAGGGCTAAAGGGGGAAAAATACAGATCTAGGATGGCAGGAACGCTTTCGGGGTGGAAATCCTATGGTCCCTCTTTATAGAGAAAGCTTTGGCCAGGCTTAGAAGCGAATGCACGTTGCATGAGTGACTGTTGTCGCTCTTCTGGTATTTTGCCTGATTTGAATACTGAAAGCAGATTTCGTGCGTTACCTGTCCTCAGGTCATATTGATGCGTGTCCCAAATCGTATTCCAGTCTTAATTTTCGAAGTTATTTAACTTTATTGTTTATTAGGGATATATATAAAAATCATACATGTTCAAGTTAGATTTCATATTCTACCTGTTATGAATAAAAAAAGGAAATTCTTCCTACCTCAAATCGTAAATGATAACGTTAAAATTCGGATTCTGTCTGTCACGAATAAAACATTATAATGTTCTGAATATCGTAAACACTTAATTTTTTTCAGTCCATTGCTAGATGAAATTGGATTTAGTTTTATCTAGTAGTGAATTAAAAAAAATTTATGGTATATATCAGAGAGATGTGCGAAAAGAGTTCTGCAAATCAGGTCACTATTCTTGTACAGCAACGAGACGCAGGTCAGGGAGCAGCATTTATTCATTGATAGTGTGTGGATTTAAAAATGGACATCAGTGCTGACATGACTCAGGCATGAAAAAGAAATCACAAGCGGAAAGAAGCGGATATGATTTGTCATTCTTGCTCGGATATTTATATGTTTACGACGTTTAGTATCTTTTTCGTTTTGAAAATATTAGCATTCCTGCGGTTGCAGGATTTGTAAAATGGGAACAAGAGTACCATGTGACAAGGTCACGTGAGGGAAAGAATAATCTTACTATAATATAATGGGTATAATGTCTGACCGTCAGTCTGTCATTCAATCACGGCCAAACGGCTGGTCCGATGGGCATGAAACTTGCCAGGGTTATAGTAGGGACTCCTAATATAGTTTTTAATGGGGTTTCATCTTACCTCCCCACCCGACCCCCACCCCCTCAGAAGAGGTGGGTGTGAGAAGGGATTCCCTGAAACGGGGCTGGTTGAGTCCGTAGACCTAGTTACTTTACAAATTTATCATACATAATAGTTAAAAAACATTAGCGAGTCACTCAAATGAAGCAGCAGATGAATATGCTTTTAGTAATGACTGGTAAATCGCTAGTTATATTTATAATGGTGGCATCACGAGCACGCTCTTGTACCCAGAGGTATTCAGTTCTCTTGCACTCATTTGATAGACCAGACCCACTCGACGAATAACATTAAGAAGGAGCAATTATGTAATAAATTCATTCATGCTCAAATTTCTCTTCATCATATTGAGTTTAATTGGAAGCGTGAATGACAACTCGAAAGTAATAAAGACTAGAATATTTCATCTACTCTAATCCTTTAGTGATGTTTTCTAAAAAAAAAATGCAAATGTGTTGTTCTTCAGTTAAAAAATGCAGATGCAACAGACATTTATTTTGCTTTTCGTAGCATGAATAACCACTCGAAACCAATGAAGACTAGAATACTTCATCTACTCAATCCTTTAGTGATATTTTTCTGAATTCTAAAAAAAGTGTCTCTGCAAATGTGTTGTTCTTGAGTTGAAAAATTCAGATGAAACTAACATTTCTTTTGCTTCTCTTGCTACAAAATCTGGCCGTATGTTATCAAGACAAAATAATAAACAAAATAAAAAAAAAAAAAGATAACGTTGCATTTACCTTCACTTTATATTTCCATCCGTCAGTTCTCCTTTTTTGCGTTTTTACCCTCTCTCTTTTCATGACCCCCTGAAAATGCTTGCCAAGCAAACATTTCCCGCCCTTTTAATAGCACCAGCGGGCAGCTTAGTTTACAAAAGGCCAAAAACATGTGTCAAGGGTGCCAGTGTGGCGCGGGGTCGTGTGTCAACCCGTGTCATGGCGCATTTAAAAAGGGCTGCCCGCTTCCCTCCCCTTAATATGGCTGGCAGGTGCGTTCTATTAGCTCAACGTGAGCGGTGAAATATATTGCGAGGGACAGGAGCAAAAGGGGGGAAATTAGCTGCTAAAAGAAAAGTTTTAATGATTATGATAACTCGAGGACACCCGAGAACAGGTGCCGTAGAAAATTGAAAGCATTTGCATACCAATTAAGCATTCAGTTGCCGTTTTTTTTTTTTGCGTTTGATTTATGTATGAGCTCTCTCTCTCTCTCTCTCTCTCCTCTCTCTCTCTCTCTCTCTCTCTCTCATTTGGACTTGATTTAAAATGTAGAAGTAACGAAGCATTCATTTGCATTTTAGTGAAAGGAATTGAATCATATAATATAACTTAATTTGTTGTTTGTTTAACTCCTCTGCTGCGTGTCCCTGTTATTAATTCCTTCCATTATTCTCTCATCCTCTTCTTCCCTCTTCATTCCCTCATGCTACACACAGTAAATAATTTGAATCATTCTCCAAAAAAACGCATTTTCTTTTTCCTGTGACGCGGTTTTCTGTGGCTACCAAAAAAAAAAGTATGGAATCATTTATCCAGCACAACAGCAACATAACAGTTGGTCATCTGCTTTCCCAGCGTGAAGCTGATTGACATGGGTGAAAATTTTCTTTTGAAATTTTACGTACTTTCATCTTTCGTATCAAAAGTCTATCTTTTGAAGCAGTCTTTGAATATATTCCCTAGATGAAAATAAAAATAAAGTCATATAGGGAAGCTTATTAGCTTTGGTACTTTTTTGTCTTTTTTTTTTTTTTGGCTACCAAATCTCGTTTCATACTTCAAATAAATTATTTGCATTAATGTAGATTCACTTTAATAGGAAATGGTAGCCACTTTTAGCTCAATGAGATCGAACGAGTTAGACAGAAAATATGACTGTACATTTTTCATTGCAAATATCTCTCGATAAAAAAAGTGACTAGAATTAATTGATGTTTTTTAATCTAGGCTTCATAAATATGTCATGACATACAGATAAATTTTAGTGACTTTTTTGTATCAGAACTCGTAATGGGAAAATCAGTCATATAATATTGCAATTCGCCATTTCCCGCGTCATTGATCTCTCATTAATACACGTGTCAGGATATGCTTACCATTTAGTTATACGGATTTCATTGAGCATATTCGTCCGTGTGGCAGAGTAGTTAAAAAAAATAAATAAATAAATACAATTCCCATCAACCCAATGTTTTGCGGTGTGTTAATGGACTCGATTAGAGTCCGATTTCCCAGGTCAGGACTTCGTCATGAAATATTCATTTGGCTTAAGTGTATTGTAACGAACTCCTAGTTAGTTAATGGCGTTGGCTAATGAGGTAATAACCGTGCCCTTTAAGGGTGTCTAACCGTGCAGTGGTTTCGTGTTCAATTAGCGTTGCTCTTCCGCCAACCCCCCCCAAAAAAAGTTGTACTTTCGATTGAAACGGACGGTACTTTTAGATTAAATTGGAGGCTATAATATTGAAACTTTTTTTCAGCGAGCTTGAGTTTCGAATGGAAAAGAATAGAGGCAGTCATTTGCTTTGGGTATGGGGCCCTAGGACATGAATTTTAAATGGGGGTTGAAGTGAATTTCATTGGCGGGGGAGGGAGAAACTCAGGTTTAGTAGAGTTTAAAAGTAGAAACTAAGGCATATGGATCAGAATTTAGATAAATTCTAATTCAGAATCTTGATAACATTCTGATCCAGATTTTTTTGTATATAAAAGTCTGATCCCTAATTTTGATAAAATTCCCATCCACATTTTCCTTTTTTATAGAATTCTGATCCAATTTTTTTTATTTATTCTGATGAACAATTGTGATAAAATTGTGATCCGCAATTTGATACAATTCTGTTACAATTACTTTTTATAACATTCTAATCCACAATTTTGATAAAATTCTGTTGCATTTTTTATACAATTCTAATCCACAATGTTGATAACATTCTTTTCCAATTTGTTTTATAAAATTCTGATCCAACCTATTTTCTATTGTTAATTCCTGATTCGGAATTTTGTGGCTGTTGTGATTATAATGAATCATAACTGGTAGCGGAGACAAAGCGATCCCAGATATGGAAATAAAACTAACTACGGCAGTAGATAAGATCTTCGTGTAGAAATAATATACTTTGTAAATCCTGAGGGAAAGTCATGATTAAGAAAAATTAGTAATCATTTAGTAAATAAATAAAAAATTTAGAAGCCACTGAAATGTGCAGCAAATTACACGATGTCGAGTCTTCTACTGACTTTCAGAGACGAATAGAATGAAGAGTAAAGTACTGACCAAATTTCACCACTTAATGGTAACGGGGAAAGAATTATTTTATGATGTTCGTGAGTTTTGTTCTCGTCAGAAACCGGGAACTGTGTGCAGTATGTAGATATTACCACTGAGATCAGTAGGATATGAAGTTTAATCTGGGGCTGAATACGTGGGAGAGAACTACTTAAATATTTATAGAATCAAACCCAGGAAGTGTACACTATATTCATATGTTATTATGTAATCACTTCTATGTGTATTTATGTTCGAGAACGTGCGTACGTGTATCTGAATGTATTTGGAAGGCAAGGCTTGAATTCCGGTATTACGATTAAGCTGTTTCAAACTTAAAACTGTAATTTTGTAAATATTTGTATTCCTTGAAGATAAATATTGACGTGTTTGATAATTGTTCTTTAGTAAATATTCAGGAGGAATCGTAAAAAATGCTCGGTTATAAAATTTGAAATATATGGTTTATGCTATTTCACATCATGTGTCTCAGCAAGGGGCGTAGATTAATTAACCATAAGTTCAG
>NC_087210.1:67799107-67806607 GCF_015104395.2 Macrobrachium nipponense
TACAGATGTCAATCAGCCCGTGCCTCGGAAGCTCAGTCAAAACACTCATTGACTCATACAACATGGAAGGAACTCCTCGTTCTCGAATTAATCTTCATCCACAGGCTCGAGAAAGCGTTCATAGGGTCGTTAAGTATTTTTCTAAATAAAAGGCAAACCGTGGACCCATGGTGGATGTCAGAAAAACACTGCAACGCACCTCAGAAGCAACAATGATACCGGAGAGAACAATCAGCAGGATGTCAATGAAATCATCAATTCTTTTCTTCCATTCGTAATGTAAATATTCATTCATTCTTTTCATTCATTCTAAATGTAAATACTTATTCAATTCCCAAAATTAATTTATTTACATAAATGAATTATGTCAGTTTTATATAAATAACATGAGCAATAATAAATCTCTACATATAGTCCTGGCGTTCTTGTGTATTATCAATATGACATTCATGACACAAATAATCATATATTTATTTTGACAAACCCTTATGAAGACTATAAAACAAAAATAGATATTTTCCATCGGGTATGGCATTCGTGCAAAGGTATCTTGTACGTTAACGATAAAAACTGATACTAAAACAAAAAACAAAAAAACAATTAAAAATTCCGAGTAAATGGCAAAGCTGGAACTAAGTCTGTGAAGAAAAGAATATATAAAAATAGAAAAATGATATGAATACTCTTACTGGGAAGAAACTGAGGACCATAGTATGAATAGATAATAAATCAAATTGCTGCCGATAATTTTATTTATGTAACCTATGTACATTTATGCTGCGCTCTCTTATCTGTCTACATACACAATCCTTTTCGAACGTCAACAGCTCTCTCTCCTCTCTCTCTCTCTCTCGTAACCTCCTCTCCTTCTCTCTTCCTCGTCTCTCTCCCTCTCCCTCTCGTATTCTCTCTCTCTCTCTCTCTGTCTATATTATATTTTTATTTTTTACGTATTTAGCGGCCTTGAGAGAGGCTAGATACGTAAACGGAAATAATTGAGGGATTTCAAGAGGGAATTACTTTAACTTACGGTAAACTGATAGTTATTGATAATTTCTTTAGAGGGAAGGTCGCCAGAAAACTCAGCTCGTTACTTTACAGCTATTTATTTACAAAAAGGCCCGTGCTGGCCTGGAGAAAAGGTAAATGATGGCTCCAACTGGAGTAGTTCTAGCTGGTTTTCATACACTTGGATAATGCACACTTGCGGGCAGAGAGACGGCACGTGACTCATGGAATCTGGAAAAGAATCCCAGATTAAACAAGATAAAAGGAAAAATGACTTCTTGCTTTGATTAATTAATTCTTTAACACTGGGGAGAAAGAACTTTTAAGGTTTCACTGAAGTATGCAATGACTCCATTGGTCTGGGACGATCACACAAGGGGAAGCATGCGGCCATGAGGCAGTGAGAGGGAACAAAAGGATGAATTCCTTTTGTTGCTGGAAATTGAATTGGGAGAATGAGGATCAAAATGATAATAGGTGATAAGGGACTGGCACTATGCTGTTTCACAAGACGTACCTGGATGCAATGTTCAGTGTCTCTTTGTAGGAAAGCATGGCCCCCTTTGTCTTGGGCCTGGGTATCTTGGCGCACCACTCACGCCCTAGATAGGCCTAACAGGAAGGCAGGTAGTTGGGCATCCGTCCGAGATCACGTCTTGCAGCCGACTGAGGCAGAATTCAGGTGGTTTGCTTGGGGGTTGGAAGTCAGCTTAACCCCCCACGATCAAGGCAAATCCTGGAAAACAAGCATACAGCCAGCAGAGGGGTCACAGGAAAGAGAGCTTAAGATATAGGTCTAAGAAGTACCAATCTGCCTACATCCTTCCCTTTTGAGATACGTCCCTAAAGCTGACAAAAGACTTTTCCCCCAACTGGGGAACTCCCTATCTCTAGCTGGCGGGTTTTGGGTTTCCCGCGTTTACTAAAAATCAGCTGATATTCTAAAGAAATGGCTGCCGTTTTCCAAATCAAATTATTTAATTGATATCTGGGTAGACGAACGATCTATAAACGTCACAGCTCCCCCTGTTAAGAAGGCATTCACTCCCTTTCGGGCGTGAAGGTCTTGGTTTAAACAAATTGATTGTATCGACTACCCAGTTCTCCTACTCCAACTTGAAGTTTTTTGAGCAGCGATACAGCTAACTACAGTGGCCTACCTAACTTATAGGTGGAGATGCTAAGTGTACTAACTTAATGTAGTAATGTAGTCTAGCCTAAGTAATAACTACGGGTTGTCTTGTGACGACAGTCTACTCTACCCCTAGATAAGGTTACTTGAAAATTCTACTTGCTACTAACCTAATGCCCTGGTACTAAATCATTAGCCTAACCTACTCATTACAGTTAAAGGGAGACGCAATCATTCCAGAGTGTGGTACACACAGCAGTAATGTGTCGCCGGAATTGTTAAAATACATGAGGTGAGGTAATGAAGCGTGAGGATGATGAGTGGTTAGTGCATTACCAGGATGGAAATGTAATGAGGTAATTATATTTAAGTGAGGGTTAGTATCACCATGGCTAGGGGTTAGAGGGTTAGTTCTACTGGCAGAGAACAGGCTGGCTACCTTCTCTGGGTAGGTGCCAGGATATCACTGCAATTGAATGCGACACTGTACCTCGGGCACAGGTGTCAAGGAGAGCATGTGGCTCTTTGGTTAGTGTGTTAATGACATCCCTTCTTCTTCTTCTTCTTATTCCTCCAGGACCTGGCTATACCAGTCCTTGGAGTAGACGGCGGCACCGGCTCTGGGGTAAGACCTGAAACGCCGTCAGGAGCAGCGGCAGTGGTAGCCTGAGGGATTGCAGGAGAACACCCTACTTCGGTATCTGCAGCAACCGTCGTAGAGGTGAAACCTACTGCAGGGGAGGCCCTCACTCCGGCTGCTGCGACAGCCGTCGTAAGGGGAAAACTCCAGGCTGACTCCGTGTCGGGCAGTTCCTGGTTTTCCAGAGGAGGTATGAAGGTTAGGTCTGCCGGAGGTTCATCCTCGGGCGACAGTGGTGAGGGTGAAGAAGACTCATGAACTTTGGATTGGCCATGGGCTGCGCTAAGCTCCATGCCTGTAGGAGGATCTCCCGTAGGAGGATCCTTGGTTAGGTTAGGCGCCGGCACTAGCTCGGGGCCAGGCGCAGAAGTCAAGTACTGTGACTGGACCTGTGGCAGGTACCGGAGGTGCAATACCTCTCAGCGTGCCCTTGGAAATGGGAGACAGAGGCTCCTGTCTCTTGTGGAAGGCTAAGACTTGTGGAAAATGGACATTGTCCGCTGCTGGTAGTCGGCTAGGGCACCTAGGCCAATTCGTAGAGTGTCCTAGTACGTTGCAGGTTTTGCAACGGAACTGTGAATGATCAATCTCCCTCCTTGGTAACGGGGGAGACTGTTGGTGGACGTACTTCCTGGAGGAAGTAGAATTTCGATGACTCCTTGCTTTGGAGTGATTTGACGTGGGGTTAGGACCCCTAGGCTTTTTGAAATGCGAGGGAGACTTCATGTCTTGCCCTAGGAGGAGGTCGTAACCTCCTGGAATGTAGCTTGCAACTGCAAGGGTACAAATTCTGGAAAAATGAGGTCTGGTGACCCTCAATTGGACGGTCGGAAGGATCAGTTTAATATGGTTGATACCTTCTATGGTTATTAAGTGACGTCTATCGACGTTTGCCCCTCGGGGGATTCGATCTTCCTGTATTAGGGAGATTTGAGCGCCAGAGTCGTCGTAGGCTCTGACGTGGCTTGGCGGATAATGGCTTTGGAGGGGTGCGACGGTTATAGGGCCCCTTAGCTGGGGGTCCTAGTGAAGAAGGATTAGTAACGGCCATTGCGATGGCAGGAATATTGTGATTTGCGCACCCTCCGTAGTTTGCAGACATGTGACCCTTGCGGCCACAGTCGCGGCAGAACGTGTTCCAGAACCTCTTCTGTGGCACTGGACGGTAAGGCCGAGATGGCCCCACAGGTTTTCGAATCTGTGGAGTCACCAAGGCTGGCAGTGTGCTCTGGCACAGGTGAAAAGTCCTCTCTGGCAGTGATTTGAGGTAGGGAGGTTAAGGAATCCTCCGTTGAATCACCCTCGGAAACAAGTCCGGGGTTAACTGGTGGGCTTACCTCTTCCAAAGTGGAGGAGGTAGGCGGTAAGATGGTAAGAGGCTGAGATGATGCGGAAGAAACTTCGGGCTCTGACACTGGGTCAGGGCCAGGTTCTCAAATAAAAGGGATGTCTGGGACATCGGAGGCACTAGCCTCTGAATCTAAAACTGATGATTGATTATGAGGCATGCTGCAGGGATCCGGTGCATCTGGTAGTGGGAGCTGCGTCCAGGGGAGATACGGCTTAAGTAAATCTCGGCCCAATATCACCTGATAAACATCATGAAATTGGTCAACTACGCCCAGGCGGCACAATGTGGTTTCCTTGGTCACCTGATCCAGAAAGGGCATTTTTACATTCAGAAGGACCGAAGGAACAAAATAGAGGTTACCGTCCATCCATTCAAACTGAATTTCTTCTTTCGTCTGGATTTTGGCACCCCTAGGCAATGCCTTTCTGGAAATAAGGGAGACCTGGGCTTCGGTGTCGGCCATGACTTGTACCCACTGATAGGCCGTAGGAGACTGTTCATCAGGCAGGGCTACATGGTAGCCTTGGAGAAGTTCACCCTGGAAGCTCTCCTCCCAAGGTAGAGACCGACTTGGGCACTGGTCGGAATCCACAGCATGCCCACGCACACAACAAGTGGTGCAGAACCTCCGCAACCACCTCTTACCGGGAGTCCAGCTCATGGTCTGGGGCTTGGAAACTAGCAGAGAGATTGCGTCATCTAGGAGAGCTAGCTCATGCTTTCTCTCTTCTTCTCTCTCCTTTCTCTCTGCTTCTCTGGCTTTCTCCTCTGCTTCTCTTTCTTCCTTTTCTTGCAGGCGCGCGGCAGCCTGCTGCGTCTTTATCCACTGGTCAAGTGCTGGTCCAGTGTAACCAGCCTCCTTGCCCAGAGTTACTCCGAGCTTCTCTAGCTCTCTGGCAAAGAAGTCGCGGGAAGCAGGGGAAGACATTTCCCTTAGGCTGCAGTAGAGGCTCGGAGGAAAATGAAAATAAGGCCAGGAAAGGGTACTGAATGGAATAGGAGTGCCTACTGTGGGAAGTGGCACTCACTTGGAAATGGGTTCTGCAATGTGGTAATGAAAAGTCTGAAAAGACTGGGTGCTCGGTGGCACTTTGTGAATGGCACCTTCTGATGAGGTGAAAAAATCGAATGAAGTGTGCGGCGTACATCACACTTACGGGCGTTCCCAACTTGGGAGACGTTGGAATGGGCTACCTGTAGGTCCAATACAGGTGCACGGCACTTATGAGGAGGCGTTCCTTGGTTCAGTGATCCAAAATGGTGGATACTCTAATGAAGGAGCGTTCCGTAATGACGGACACGCAGGTATAGGGCTACCTGTACGTCTGTACAGGTGCGCGGCACTTTGGGGAGGCGTTCCCTTGTTGAGTGTTCCGAAGGATCACTGACCCTTGTACATGGACACACTAGTTACTTGGGCGTTCCGTAAGGACGGACACGCAGGTTTAATGGCTACCTGTACGGCCTGTACAGGTGCAATTGCCCTTATGGAGGCGTTCCTTGGAGCACTGGTATCGTGCTGGTGTGTCCCGGACACTACATGCAGTATACTTAAATATACTGAAAGGAAATGGCACTGCTCATGGCAGAGGGTAATAGTGGAGGAGAGAAAGTAAAAGGTGGGAGTACTTCAGCAGCCAGTCGATGGACAGTGTCGAGAATTAGTGGCACTGTGAAATGGTAAGACCTGACGTGCACTGGTGGTGGCCAGTCCTAAACCGGTAACGACTTCCTTGTCTGGAAGTAATGAATTTGCGTGGCACACTGTGCGAATTGTGCTTGTGGTATACGCAAGTCTTTCGTGATAAAGAAAATGAAAAGACCACTCGGGCAACGACAGGTAATGATAGTTTTAGAAATGCTCAGTCCCTCGCTGAAGTACTCGATAAATGAAATAAATAAATGCTTGCAAACTGCAATGGACACAGGCGCGTACGTATCACACTCAGTGTAAATGAAAGACACAAGAGACTAAAATAATGTTAATTCTGCATGCTATAATTAATGGTAAGATGTAGTACTCTTGGCTTCGGGAATACTAGGTTCTGGTTTTCTCTCTCTCTCTCTCTCTCTCTCTCTCTCTCTCTCTCTCGCTCTCTCTCTGTCTCTTCTCTCTCTCTCTCGTCTCTCTATCTCTCCTCTCTCCTCATCTCTTCCTCTATATCTCTCTCTCTCTCTCTCTCTCTCTCTCGGGAGAGGGTGAAAAATGATATATGAATGAACTCCCTTATATTGAATTGAACTACTAATGTTAGTTTAATATGACGCAACTTGCGTTAAATGATGTACTTACGTTAACGTGAAATGAAAGAATTGCTTTGGATAACGTTTTATGAAAATGATAACGTGCTCGCGGTGAACGATGTTTACGTTAATGTTAGCGGCTTGCGCTTATGAAATGATTTGCGTTTCAATATGAATTTTACAAAGACGCGTTTTACGTTAACAATTCTTGTGATTTACTCTACTTGAGATTTACGTTAACTTTATGTAAGATTACTAGGTCCCTGTGAACAGTGAAATGACGGTAAGGATTTTAAAACGATGTTAGCAAACATTTGTGAATGAGGTTACGTTAAGTACGAAGTGAAATGAAACTTTGCTCAGCGAGCGAGTGAGTGAGCGATGCGAGGTGAAACACGTAAGCGAGCTGGCCAGCGCGGGCTAGCAGTGATGGCGAATCAGCTGATTCTCTGTAAATGCGACGCGATTTACAACACGAACTTTTAGTTTCTTATTCAAGGCGAATTACGTTAATTTCTCTGGCAGAACGATAGATACTAGTACCGAGATTGATATTATTTACGTCAAAACTTCGAGACTTACGTTACTTTGCTTAAATTGTTTAGATAATTCTTAAATGGGTAACAAACATGGCTGCCGCTGTGAATGAGACGAAGGCTGGTTGAGACCACGCAGGCGCGAGAGTGCGCGAGGCTGAATTAAGCTGAGAGGTAAGCGGTGACCAACACTTGGAATGAAAACTAAGTTAAAAATGAATACCCTAACATATCACAGACAAAAGAATTGTACACTTCTTTTGCCGTAACTATTAGTAAAACACTCCTAACTAGCTAGGCTTTCTAATACAGCAATAAACCCTGGCAAAGCACTTCCTAGTTTGATCTGGTCCTTTCTGGCATCTTTCTGCACACGTGTTAGTGTGTCGTCCTACGACAACAATGCGATTTACAAAATAACAGAACTCGCTCGGCGCTCTGGCCGTTACAATAATAAGATTTCTACCTTCACATTTGTTTAAAACACTTCTACAATAAAAATACTTAAACGTACCTTAAGCTAACATTGGTTATAGAATAATCATATTAATGAATGGAATACCTTACCGTGAGTCAGTGTCTTTTCTCC